>NC_056434.1:13059910-13192410 GCF_018296145.1 Oncorhynchus tshawytscha | reverse complement strand
CTGTCTTATATGAGCATAATAGCAAAGTTAACCAGCATATTGGTGTTAAGAAAAACAATGCAGTTGAGGCAGCAGCAGAATGAGGAGATGAGAAAACAACCCCAACTTAATTAGGTCAATAGCCTAACTGTTAAATGTGCCTGGCTTTATAAATCATCAATATACTGTATCGACAGAAATGAGACTGATCCTGCTTCTGTTGCCTGTTTGAGTGTTTAACGGCCTGCTGACTCCATGAGCACCAAACTTCACACAACTAGAAAATCATTTGACAAATGTGTCTGTTTTTAATCTTTGCTTTGCTGTAATAAAGGCTTTACTCTTCTTTTTGTTAGAACAGCCTTTTCCAAATGGTCAGAAAAATAATATTTATAATAAGAATAATAACGCTCCTTTTTCTTGATCTCCTTCTTATTGTTATTATGATCATCATTATAATAATAAGTAATGTCATTATCATTAGTAGGGTTAGTATAGCAGCCTTGTATAACCACCATTGATCTAAGAGCCCATCCTGTTTAGTCTTAATACCATATCTTACTGAGGCCTATATTTCAAAACTTACATAGGCTACTATATCAGTCAATCATTCATTTGTTCATGTCATCACACAGCATACGAGCCAAATGCAATCAAGCATTTCGTTTTAAAACACAATAAAGCAAGCCATGAATAATTAGCTTAAACAATAAATAAAACGTTCCATTTCAGAAATTGCTTTCACTAATGAATGCGACTGTTTTTAGTCTTTGCTGTAATAAATGCTTAACAAAGAAAACATTACAACAGACTCTCTGGCACACTTATAATTTATTGAGTGTTTACATTGTTCCAAACGCTCAGGGAAATGATATTGTATTCTATACAGCAGCTGTTTGGCAGAGACATAATATACACGTAGCGCTTGCTCCTCAACTTCTTTTTCTTGATCTCCAGGATTTTCCACAACTAGTCACATTTATTCTACTCATCCGACTTCCCCTTTACCTCCTGAGCAACCAGTAAACAAACATTCCCCTGTTCAACTTTGTCACTTCTTTGCATCCATTTTTCTGTCACGTGTATTATGGTGTTCAGAGTTTGTTATAACTGTCGTGACTTTCATTAATCTGATGACTGTTATCTAATCCACTAACTATGTTTAATTGTTATCCAATTTAAAGTAAGCATGTAACAATTAACTCATTAGGATTTGGGGCACCACGATCGCGGTTGTTTAAAGAGTTTCGATCTCCCAAATTAAACTCTAAAGGTCTTTACCTATCACATCCATAAAATAGTCAACATAATAATCATAACCTCGTATCATATCATCAATCTGAACAGTCGTAGCCTCCTGCATCTGCAAAAAAAACATACTTATGATTGGGGTGGCAGGGTAGCCTAGTGGTTAGAGCGTTGGACTAGTAACCGGAAGGTTGTAAGTTCAAACCCCCAAGCTGACAAGGTACAAAAGGTACAAATTGGTCGTTCTGCCCCTGAACAGGCAGTTAACCCACTGTTCCTAGGCTGTCATTGAAAATAAGAATTTGTTCCTTACTGACTTGCCTAGTTAAATAAAGGTAAAATAAAATTCACTACTACACAAATTTGTTTTATTTATTTACTAGCTAACAAAATGGTAACACAGAATAAACATACACACTTAATACATTAGAAACAGGTCCCTAGCAGAACGACACAATAGAGATGGAGAGAGACAGAGAAAGAGGCACATATCATTGGTACATTTTAGAAACTACTCTCACGGTAATCATGTACTTTGCACACAGACCGCCGCCCGTTTGAAGTAAGAAATCATGAATGTATTTACGTGTAAATGCCTTGGTTCGCTGTGTAGTCCTGAACAGAACTACAGAGTTGATTTCCCTTCCATTCTCCCCTAAAGCTGCCTCTTTGAAGATAGGCTAGTCAGCCATGTCGATGGTTCCCATTGGTTGATGAGAGTAGCATACTACAGTGATTTGAGAAGAGTAGTAGAGTGGTCCCACCTAATTTCGCTTTTCTATATACTCTACTTAGGACAGCTAATCAGCCGTACCAGTGATTGTCCGGGAGGTGATGTTATCGTCCCTACCTAGTGTTGAGATTTCAGAGTTCAAACTACTTTGGAGGTGAGCTGCAGCTACACGCCTGGTCTGATATGTTAATTCTTAACCCCTCATTTTATACAGTTCTTCAAAAGGGGTGGCACATCAAGCTGACACGCTCTCTCAAAGGAGTGGTAACTACTCACTTGTACAAAGTTATAGAAACAATTTCCTCTTATAGTTTCTAAGATCAGATCCCTCTCTTAACAAAAACACTTGGCGTATGTCATATTTCATACACAACGTAGAGGATGGACACTTCACACATAGTGTGTATACTTTTCAAGTTACAGTATTTCCTTTATAACATTTTTAATGACATCACAAAATAACAACCCAAATGACATTACTTTTAATTGTTTAACTTGGGTCAAACGTTTCATGTAGCCTTCCACAAGCTTCCCACAATAAGTTGGGTGAATTTTGTCCCATTCTTCCTGACAGAGCTGGTGTAACTGAGTCATGTTTGTAGGCCTCCTTGCTCGCACAAGCTTTTTCAGTTCTGCCCACAAATGTTCTATAGGATTGAGGTCAGGGCTTTGTGATGACCACTCCAATACCTTGACTTTGTTGTCCTTAAGCCATTTTGCCTCAACTTTGGAAGTATGCTTGGGGTCATTGTCCATTTGGAAGACCCATTTGCGACCAAGCTTTAACTTCCTGACTGATGTCTTGAGACATTGCTTCATATAGTTGATTTGGTTAAAACAAATAGGATGTGTCTATATATGGAAAAATACATATTTTAAAATGTTGACCAATAGATTGGTCGAAAGAACAGACGACTCTTGGTCATCCCAAACTTCTTTTAGTCAGGGACAGCCCTATTGTTTATTACCTTGTATTTCCTTTTAAGTTACCAGGACGAAAGGAGGGAGGGAGAAAGGAATCTCATCCCTCTAAAAGTGCCTTAGTGAGCCTAGCTTGATGAGAACAGTCCGTCTGCAATTAACCTTTAATCTTTTGGCTTAATAGACCCAGATCTATTAGCGTCACGTCCAACTCTGGGGATGGGGGGCTGTTAAGCACAATTCATTTGCCGGTTTAATTACATTGAGATCATATGTCCCGAGTTGAAATGGATACTTCAGTATATATCTCCATTTGGATAATGTTTGATATGTAAAGTGCATTAGATGGATGGGGAAATGACATTAGGGAATGTTGAGGAATAGACCCCATTTAGAGGTCTGAGAAGGCAGACAAGGAGCCCATTCATGTACTGCACAGTTACATTTCCCAAATGCTTTAGTTCAATAGAGAGGTGCTGGAGTGCTGCCTGGCACCAAACACACCACACTTCATATTTTCCCCTGTCATCTACTACCCCTCCTGGAGGCCCTCATCCTTTCCCCTGTCGTCTACTACCCCTCCTGGAGGCCCTCATCCTTTCCCCTGTCGTCTCCTACCCCTCCTGGAGGCCCTCATCCTTTCCCCTGTCGTCTCCTACCCTCCTGGAGGCCCTCATCCTTTCCCCTGTCGTCTCCTATCCCCTCCTGGAGGCCCTCATCCTTTCCCCTGTCGTCTCCTACCCCTCCTGGAGGCCCTCATCCTTTCCCCTGTCGTCTACTACCCCTCCTGGAGGCCCTCATCCTTTCCCCTGTCGTCTACTACCCTCCTGGAGGCCCTCATCCTTTCCCCTGTCGTCTCCTACCCCTCCTGGAGGCCCTCATCCTTTCCCTCCTGTCCTGGAGGCCCTCTCCTTTCCCCTCCTGGAGGCCCTCATCCTTTCCCCTGTCGTCTACTACCCCTCCTGGAGGCCCTCATCCTTTCCCCTGTCGTCTACTACCCCTCCTGGAGGCCCTCATCCTTTCCCCTGTCGGAGGCCCTCATCCTTTCCCCTGTCTACCCCTCCTGGAGGCCCTCATCCTTTCCCCTGTCGTCTCCTACCCCTCCTGGAGGCCCTCATCCTTTCCCCTGTCGTCTACTACCCCTCCCTGGAGGCCCTCATCCTTTCCCCTGTCGTCTCCTACCCCTCCTGGAGGCCCTCATCCTTTCCCCTGTCGTCTACTACCCCTCCTGGAGGCCCTCATCCTTTCCCCTGTCGTCTCCTACCCCTCCTGGAGGCCCTCATCCTTTCCCCTGTCGTCTACTACCCCTCCTGGAGGCCCTCATCCTTTCCCCTGTCGTCTACTACCCCTCCTGGAGGCCCTCATCCTTTCCCCTGTCGTCTCCTACCCCTCCTGGAGGCCCTCATCCTTTCCCCTGTCGTCTCCTACCCCTCCTGGAGGCCCTCATCCTTTCCCCTGTCGTCTCCTACCCCTCCTGGAGGCCCTCATCCTTTCCCCTGTCGTCTACTACCCCTCCTGGAGGCCCTCATCCTTTCCCCTGTCGTATCCTACCCCTCCTGGAGGCCCTCTCTCTTTTCTCTTGTCCTTTTTCTCTCCAAGGCTTCTCTTTATGATGTTTCCAAGGACAGGGTCACATCTTCTCTTGGGTGAACACTTCCTCTTGTAGAGAGTTAAAAGTTAAAGTCAGCTGTCCAGTTCCTGGTGCAGATGAATGGCAGGAGAGGAAGGAAGCCGTTTTAGACTGTGTCAGGGATGGACAGTGTTGGTCCCAGAGTGCTGCAGGTCCAGAGTTGCCCACTTCCTAATCTACACGTCATATCTTTGGTTTCCCCCCCTGCAGAAAGCAGAAGTAGGAGGTGCCCCTCCCCCGATGAGACTCCCTCCGCCCTACCGGCCACCCGGTCAGCTGACAGAGGGCCAGGACGAAGAGCTGGAGGGAGTCAAAGGTCAGTCTCTATTCTCTTGACCAATCGGAAACTGTGTTGTTGGGTACATCCGCCTCTTCCCTCGTCTCATTCACGCCTCATAAGCATGTTGAAATTCTGTTGACTTGTGCATGGATCTTCTCAGTAATGACTGCCAGTGAAAACACTTTCTTGCTGTGTGTATATAGGCCTTAAAGGGGTAGCTCAAGGCAATGCTACCAAATACTAATTGAGTGTATGTACACTTGGAATGTGATGAAAGAAATAAAAGCTGAAAGAAATAATTATCTCTACTATTATTCTGACATTTCACATTCTTAAAATAAAGTGGTGATCCTAACTGACCTAAGACAGGGAATTTTTACTTGGATTAAATGTCAGAAATTGTGAAAAACTGAGTTTAAATGTATTTGGCTACGGTGTATGTAAACTTCCGACTTCAACTGTATGTGAACCACCGTTTCCTCTCGTGTGTGTGTGTGTGTGTGTGGAAGCTTATGTGAATAACCTTTGCCTCTCGTGTGTGTGCATGTGTTTGCAAGCTTGTGTGTGTGACTGGTCATTGGGGACTTTCTGGATACACGTGTGTGTGTGCATGTTTGTGTACGTGCGTTACATGCCTAACCTGTGCATGTTACATGCCTAACCCTTAGCGTGTTACATGCCAAACCCTTAGCGTGTTACATGCCAAACCCTTAGCGTATTACATGCCTAATCCTTAGCGTGTTACATGCCTAACCCTTAGCGTGTTACATGCCTAACGTGTTGCATGCCTAACCCGTGTGTGTTACGTGCCTAAACCTTAGCGTGTTACATGCCTAACGTGTTACATGCCTAGCCTGTGCGTGTTACATGCCTAACCCGTGCGTGTTACATGCCTAACGTGTTACGTGCCTAACCCGTGCGTGTTACATGCCTAACGTGTTACATGCCTAACCCGTGCGTGTTACATGCCTAACCCTTAGTGTGTTACATGCCTAACGTGTTACATGCCTAACCCTTAGCGTGTTACATGCCTAACCCTTAGCGTGTTCCATGCCTAACGTGTTACATGCCTAACCTGTGCGTGTTACATGCCTAACCCTTAGCGTGTTACATGCCTAACGTGTTACATGCCTAACCCGTGCGTGTTTCATGCCTAACCCTTAGCGAGTTACATGCCTAACCATTAGCGTGTTACATGCCTAACGTGTTACATGCCTAACCCTTAGCATGTTACATGCCTAACCCTTAGCGTGTTACATGCCTAACCCGTGTGTGTTACATGCCTAACCCTTAGCGTGTTACATGCCTAACCCTTAGCGTGTTACATGCCTAACCCTTAGCGTGTTACATGCCCCTACACTCTAACCACTAGGCTACCCTGCCGCCCCAGGGAATAGGGTGCCATTTGGGATGCATCCAGCAACTGGCAGCATTTATTTTCTAATCTAATGAAGATTTGATGAATTTCTCATGAATGTGGTCAGCTGAAATGTAGTAATACTAGACATTTTGAAATCACTACTCAAACTACTATCAGATAATTGCTATCAGGCAGGCACTTTGAATAGACCTCTTTTTAAATGCCCTCCATTATAGCCCTAATATCATTGTTAAATTGTCGTAAACATTGTTCTATCAAATGGGTGAGGCCCAATAACCACACAAAACATCCTCAATCCATTCAACCTTGAGATGTATGTCCCTGATTTATAGGCTCTGGGCTGGCAAGGGCTTTCAGGCAAGGGCCTGAAGTCTATTTGTGGTCGCTGTCGTGTGTGTCTGTGTCGACACACACACACACACACACACACACACACACACACCTGCAAAGGCTTCTGGGCTGAACTGGTATGTGTGTGCTGAATCGATGTGTGCATCGTTGCAGTGACTGAATGCCACCATCCAGGCTGTATCACATCTGGCCGTGATTGGGAGTCCCATAGGGTGGCGCCCAATTGGCCCAGCGTCGTCCGGGTTTGGCCGGGGTAGGTCGTCATTGTAAATAAGAATTTGTTCTTATTTGTGAAACAATACTGGATCTGAGTACAAATAGGGGCTAGGGGACTAGGATTAGGGGCCTGGGTTAAGGGTAGGGGACTAGGATTCGGGGGCTGGGTTAAGGGTAGGGGACTAGGATTAGGGGCCTGGGTTAAGGGTAGGGGACTAGGTTTAGGGTCCTGGGTTAAGGGTAAGAGGCTAGGGGACTAGGATTAGGGGCCTGGGTTAAGGGTAGCAGACTAGGATTAGGGGCCCGGGTTAAGGGTAGCGGACGAGGATTAGGGGCCTGTGTTAAGGGTACAGGGCTAGGATTAGGGGCCTGGGTTAAGGGTAGGGGGCTAGGATTAGGGGTTAGGGGCTAGAGAGAGAGAGAGAGAGACCCAGTTGAGCAGGCATTTATCCCAGTCTGTCAGAACCTGGCACCATGTCTGCTAGCTGGATGAATAATGGAGGAGCCAGCGTTGTACAGTGTGTATGTGTGTATGCTATGCTACAGTTGCCAAGGGGCTAGACCTTGACCACCCCTACTCAGTCGGGTTCAGCCCATCACTTACTTGCATCAACACAAATTATACAGATCCATAAGTGGGCAATGTACGTAGACACTTGCCACGCAAACTGTGACTCATACTTGTGTTTACCAACTCAAACATGGGGACATTTCAGTAATTTAACAGACACATATCCAGAGTGACTTCGTCAGTGAGAAATTACAACATTACTTTACATTCTATATGGAGTTAAGGCAGTTTAGATCTGTAAGGCTTTACTCAGACATTGGAGAACTCAGAAGTGAGAATTTAGACATATAGCCCACCTACCTACAGTGTAATAAATAACATATTTTAATAGTTTCTTTACTGTTTGTTTTGTTTTGATAAAAGACCTTGCCCCAGTGGCTCCCCAGTACTTACAAAAAAGTAGTATGAAGCTATCTGTGGTCTTACAAAGCCAGAAAGCATGTTTTGAGTTGGTACGCAATTGAGTTTTGTTTTGTTTCATACTATGAAATTGGTTTCCGATTGATTGTTGTGCAGAGCAATTCCAAGGTGTGTGTGTGTGTGTGTGTGTGGCACTTGTAACTGGTCATGTTTGCAGTGACTCATTGTAAACCAGTGAGAATAAAGGGAAGTATCATTGTGTCCCCAGTGTGCAGGAGAATTTGTATTACTGTAGTTTAGCCTCTTTGTTTTCTTGATTGATTCTACCTTCTTTGCTCACGAAAATCTATAAAATACGCAGGCAGAGGCGTATAGAAGTCGGTGCCAGCACACAAACACCAGGGCTCAGAACTGCAACCAAAACACCTGCATTTGAGACCCTTTGACTTGGCAGTTCATTCTAATAAACACATCCATTTGACCGTTGCCCAAAATGCAATTGTGGGATAAAGACAGTTTTCAAAGCAACTATTTTTGTTCTAGTTAGAGAGAGGATAGTCACAACTTTCTGTGAGTATATAGTTTATTTCTCACCTCTCAGTATTGAGTTCATTGCACCACTTTCCAACCGGAGTATGCTATGTACGGTAATAGGCCTATATGGTTTTAATGCAGCCATGGAGCCAAGCGGAGTGTGCCATTGGTGGTGAATAGGCCGACAAAGCAGCCTGTTGTAGGCCTAGCGCTGGAGAGTTTTTGTGGGACATTACATTTACAGATAGCCATTTAGGCTAATTGACTAATCTATCTAGCAACATGATCTGGTGAATAATAATATAGCCTTGGCTAATATGCACAAAAAACAAATCCGATAACCCTGGGTGATAACCCTGGGTGATAACCCTGGATGATAACCCTGGGTGATAACCCTTGGTGATAACCCTGGATTCCTATTTCAACAGATTGCACATCAATATATCAATCATGCGTTCCCTGGATTTGTTAGATGAAATAGATTACTAAATCATAGCCTACCATCTCAGTTGTCTTACTTTTCACGGGGAAAACAATTGTCTACTGTACAAAAGGAAAGCTACTGTAGGTCTTGGCTAGCCTACTGTAGGTCTTGACTACCCTACTGTAGGTCTTGGCTACCCTACTGTAGGTCTTGGCTAGACTAATGTAGGTCTTGGCTAGCCTACTGTAGGTCTTGGCTACCCTACTGTAGGTTTTGACTAGACTACTGTAGGTCTAGGCTAGACTAATGTAGGTCTTGGCTAGACTACTGTAGGTGTTGGCTAGACTACTGTAGGTGTTGGCTAGACTACTGTAGGTCTTGGCTAGACTAATGTAGGTCTTGGCTAGACTACTGTAGGTCTTGGCTAGACTACTGTAGGTCTTGGCTAGACTACTGTAGGTCTTGGCTAGACTACTGTAGGTCTTGGCTAGACTAATGTAGGTCTTGGCTAGACTACTGTAGGTCTTGGCTAGACTACTGTAGGTCTTGGCTAGACTACTGTAGGTCTTGGCTAGACTAATGTAGGTGTTGGCTAGACTACTGTAGGTGTTGGCTAGACTACTGTAGGTCTTGGCTAGACTAATGTAGGTCTTGGCTAGACTACTGTAGGTCTTGGCTAGACTACTGTAGGTCTTGGCTAGACTAATGTAGGTCTTGGCTAGACTACTGTAGGTCTTGGCTAGACTAATGTAGGTCTTGGCTAGACTACTGTAGGTCTTGGCTAGACTACTGTAGGTCTTGGCTAGGCTACTGTAGGTCTTGGCTAGACTAATGTAGGTGGCTAGACTAATGTAGGTCTTGGCTAGACTACTGTAGGTCTTGGCTAGACTACTGTAGGTCTTGGCTAGACTACTGTAGGTCTTGGCTAGACTACTGTAGGTCTTGGCTAGACTACTGTAGGTCTTGGCTAGACTACTGTAGGTCTTGGCTAGACTACTGTAGGTCTTGGCTAGACTACTGTAGGTCTTGGCTAGACTACTGTAGGTCTTGGCTAGACTACTGTAGGTCTTGGCTAGACTACTGTAGGTCTTGGCTAGACTACTATAGGTCTTGGCTAGACTACTGTAGGTCTTGGCTAGACTACTGTAGGTCTTGGCTAGACTACTATAGGTCTTGGCTAGACTACTGAGGTCTTGGCTAGACTGTGTAAGTCTTGGCTAGACTAATGTAGGTCTTGGCTACTACTGTAGGTCTTGGCTTACTGTAGGTCTTGGCTAGACTACTGGTGTCTGGCTAGACTACTGTAGGTCTTGGCTAGACTACTGTAGGTCTTGGCTAGACTACTGTAGGTCTTGGCTAGACTAATGTAGGTCTTGGCTAGACTACTGTAGGTCTTGGCTAGACTACTGTAGGTCTTGGCTAGGCTACTGTAGGTCTTGGCTAGACTAATGTAGGTGGCTAGACTAATGTAGGTCTTGGCTAGACTAATGTAGGTCTTGGCTAGACTACTGTAGGTCTTGGCTAGACTACTGTAGGTCTTGGCTAGACTACTGTAGGTCTTGGCTAGCGTACTGTAGGTGTTGGCTAGACTACTGTAGGTGTTGGCTAGACTACTGTAGGTCTTGGCTAGACTAATGTAGGTCTTGGCTAGACTACTGTAGGTCTTGGCTAGACTACTGTAGGTCTTGGCTAGACTAATGTAGGTCTTGGCTAGACTACTGTAGGTCTTGGCTAGACTACTGTAGGTCTTGGCTAGACTACTGTAGGTCTTGGCTAGACTACTGTAGGTCTTGGCTAGGCTACTGTAGGTCTTGGCTAGACTAATGTAGGTGGCTAGACTAATGTAGGTCTTGGCTAGACTACTGTAGGTCTTGGCTAGACTACTGTAGGTCTTGGCTAGACTACTGTAGGTCTTGGCTAGACTACTGTAGGTCTTGGCTACTGTAGGTCTTGGCTAGACTACTGTAGGTCTTGGCTAGACTACTGTAGGTCTTGGCTAGACTACTGTAGGTCTTGGCTAGACTACTGTAGGTCTTGGCTAGACTACTATAGGTCTTGGCTAGACTACTGTAGGTCTTGGCTAGACTACTGTAGGTCTTGGCTAGACTACTATAGGTCTTGGCTAGACTACTGTAGGTCTTGGCTAGACTACTGTAAGTCTAGGCTAGACTAATGTAGGTCTTGGCTAGACTACTGTAGGTGTTGGCTAGACTACTGTAGGTGTTGGCTAGACTACTGTAGGTGTTGGCTAGACTACTGTAGGTCTTGGCTAGACTAATGTAGGTGGCTAGACTAATGTAGGTCTTGGCTAGACTAATGTAGGTCTTGGCTAGACTACTGTAGGTATTGGCTAGACTACTGTAGGTCTTGGCTAGACTAATGTAGGTGGCTTGGCTAGACTAATGTAGGTCTTGGCTAGACTACTGTAGGTCTTGGCTAGACTACTGTAGGTGTTGGCTAGACTACTGTAGGTGTTGGCTAGACTACTGTAGGTCTTGGCTAGACTAATGTAGGTCTGGGCTAGACTACTGTAGGTCTGGGCTAGACTACTGTAGGTCTTGGCTAGACTACTGTAGGTCTTGGCTAGACTAATGTAGGTCTTGGCTAGACTACTGTAGGTCTTGGCTAGACTACTGTAGGTCTTGGCTAGACTACTGTAGGTCTTGGCTAGACTACTGTAGGTGTTGGCTAGACTACTGTAGGTGTTGGCTAGACTACTGTAGGTCTTGGCTAGACTAATGTAGGTCTTGGCTAGACTACTGTAGGTCTTGGCTAGACTACTGTAGGTCTTGGCTAGACTAATGTAGGTCTTGGCTAGACTACTGTAGGTCTTGGCTAGACTAATGTAGGTCTTGGCTAGACTACTGTAGGTCTTGGCTAGACTACTGTAGGTCTTGGCTAGGCTACTGTAGGTCTTGGCTAGACTAATGTAGGTGGCTAGACTAATGTAGGTCTTGGCTAGACTACTGTAGGTCTTGGCTAGACTACTGTAGGTCTTGGCTAGACTACTGTAGGTCTTGGCTAGACTACTGTAGGTCTTGGCTAGACTACTATAGGTCTTGGCTAGACTACTGTAGGTCTTGGCTAGACTACTGTAAGTCTAGGCTAGACTAATGTAGGTCTTGGCTAGACTACTGTAGGTCTTGGCTAGACTACTGTTGGTCTTGGCTAGACTACTGTAGGTCTGGGCTAGACTACTGTAGGTCTTGGCTAGACTACTGTAGGTCTTGGCTAGACTACTGTAGGTCTTGGCTAGACTACTGTAGGTCTTGGCTAGGCTACTGTAGGTCTTGGCTAGACTAATGTAGGTGGCTAGACTAATGTAGGTCTTGGCTAGACTACTGTAGGTCTTGGCTAGACTACTGTAGGTCTTGGCTAGACTAATGTAGGTCTTGGCTAGACTACTGTAGGTGTTGGCTAGACTACTGTAGGTCTTGGCTAGACCACTGTAGGTCTTGGCTAGACTACTGTAAGTCTAGGCTAGACTAATGTAGGTCTTGGCTAGACTACTGTAGGTGTTGGCTAGACTACTGTAGGTCTTGGCTAGACTACTGTAGGTCTTGGCTAGACTACTGTAAGTAGGCTAGACTAATGTAGGTCTTGGCTAGACTACTGTAGGTGTTGGCTAGACTACTGTAGGTGTTGGCTAGACTACTGTAGGTGTTGGCTAGACTACTGTAGGTGTTGGCTAGACTACTGTAGGTCTTGGCTAGACTAATGTAGGTATTGGCTAGACTACTGTAGGTCTTGGCTAGACTACTGTAGGTCTTGGCTAGGCTACTGTAGGTCTTGGCTAGACTAATGTAGGTGGCTAGACTAATGTAGGTCTTGGCTAGACTACTGTAGGTCTTGGCTAGACTACTGTAGGTCTTGGCTAGACTACTGTAGGTATTGGCTAGACTACTGTAGGTCTTGGCTAGACTAATGTAGGTCTGGGCTAGACTACTGTAGGTCTGGGCTAGACTACTGTAGGTCTGGGCTAGACTACTGTAGGTCTTGGCTAGACTACTATAGGTCTTGGCTAGACTACTGTAGGTCTTGGCTAGACTACTGTAGGTCTTGGCTAGACTACTATAGGTCTTGGCTAGACTACTGTAGGTCTTGGCTAGACTACTGTAGGTCTTGGCTAGACTACTGTAGGTCTTGGCTAGACTACTGTAGGTCTTGGCTAGACTACTGTAGGTCTTGGCTAGACTACTGTAGGTCTTGGCTAGACTACTGTAGGTCTTGGCTAGACTACTGTAGGTCTTGGCTAGACTACTGTAGGTCTTGGCTAGACTACTGTAGGTCTTGGCTAGACTACTGTAGGTCTTGGCTAGACTACTGTAGGTCTTGGCTAGACTACTGTAGGTCTTGGCTAGACTACTGTAGGTCTTGGCTAGACTACTGTAGGTCTTGGCTAGACTACTGTAGGTCTTGGCTAGACTACTGTAGGTCTTGGCTAGACTACTGTAGGTCTTGGCTAGACTAATGTAGGTCTTGGCTAGACTACTGTAGGTCTTGGCTAGACTACTGTAGGTCTTGGCTAGACTACTGTAGGTCTTGGCTAGACTACTGTAGGTCTTGGCTAGACTACTGTAGGTCTTGGCTAGACTACTGTAGGTGTTGGCTAGACTACTGTAGGTGTTGGCTAGACTACTGTAGGTCTTGGCTAGACTACTGTAGGTCTTGGCTAGACTACTGTAGGTCTTGGCTAGACTACTGTAGGTCTTGGCTAGACTACTGTAGGTGTTGGCTAGACTACTGTAGGTGTTGGCTAGACTACTGTAGGTCTTGGCTACTACTGTAGGTCTTGGCTAGACTACTGTAGGTCTTGGCTAGACTACTGTAGGTCTTGGCTAGACTACTGTAGGTCTTGGCTAGACTACTGTAGGTCTTGGCTAGACTACTGTAGGTCTTGGCTAGACTACTGTAGGTCTTGGCTAGACTACTGTAGGTCTTGGCTAGACTACTGTAGGTCTTGGCTAGACTACTGTAGGTCTTGGCTAGACTACTGTAGGTCTGGCTAGACTACTGTAGGTCTTGGCTAGACTACTGTAGGTCTTGGCTAGACTACTGTAGGTCTTGGCTAGGCTACTGTAGGTCTTGGCTAGACTACTGTAGGTCTTGGCTAGACTAATGTAGGTGGCTAGACTAATGTAGGTCTTGGCTAGACTACTGTAGGTCTTGGCTAGACTAATGTAGGTCTTGGCTAGACTACTGTAGGTGTTGGCTAGACTACTGTAGGTCTTGGCTAGACTACTGTAGGTCTTGGCTAGACTACTGTAAGTCTAGGCTAGACTAATGTAGGTCTTGGCTAGACTACTGTAGGTCTTGGCTAGACTACTGTAGGTCTTGGCTAGACTACTGTAGGTCTTGGCTAGACTACTGTAGGTCTTGGCTAGACTACTGTAGGTGTTGGCTAGACTACTGTAGGTGTTGGCTAGACTACTGTAGGTGTTGGCTAGACTACTGTAGGTCTTGGCTAGACTACTGTAGGTCTTGGCTAGACTACTGTAGGTCTTGGCTAGACTACTGTAGGTGTTGGCTAGACTACTGTAGGTGTTGGCTAGACTACTGTAGGTGTTGGCTAGACTACTGTAGGTGTTGGCTAGACTACTGTAGGTCTTGGCTAGGCTACTGTAGGTGTTGGCTAGGCTACTGTAGGTCTTGGCTAGACTACTGTAGGTGTTGGCTAGACTACTGTAGGTGTTGGCTAGACTACTGTAGGTCTTGGCTAGGCTACTGTAGGTGTTGGCTAGACTACTGTAGGTCTTGGCTAGGCTACTGTAGGTGTTGGCTAGACTACTGTAGGTCTTGGCCAGGCTACTGTAGGTGTTGGCTAGACTACTGTAGGTCTTGGCTAGACTACTGTAGGTGTTGGCTAGACTACTGTAGGTGTTGGCTAGACTACTGTAGGTCTTGGCTAGACTACTGTAGGTGTTGGCTAGACTACTGTAGGTGTTGGCTAGACTATTGTAGGTGTTGGCTAGACTACTGTAGGTCTTGGCTAGACTACTGTAGGTGTTGGCTAGACTACTGTAGGTGTTGGCTAGACTACTGTAGGTCTTGGCTAGACTACTGTAGGTCTTGGCTAGACTACTGTAGGTGTTGGCTAGACTACTGTAGGTGTTGGCTAGCGTACTGTAGACATAGTATCAATCTCTTGGAAAGCAGTCGGTATTAAAGGGGCAATGTTCTATTTCTTCAAGTTACAGGCCTACTTTAGAAACAGAAATGCATGCTATGAATGCAGTGCAATTGTAACAGAGTATTGTCTTGCATTGCTTAATTACATCATACAGCTGTTTAATTACATAATAACCAAATGTAGCCTATTAGTAGCTGGATATAGAGAGAAAGCATACACCCCAATGCATTTAACTGCCAGTGAGGAAAAAAGTGAACATTGAACCCTGAGTAAATATATCCAAATAAATGCAAGAACAGAAGGGCATGCTAATTGAAATGAAGGCTAGTCATTATTAGCCTGTTTCCGTATGAACGCAGGAACATTACAGGATATAGTTCAGGTCAGTGGTGGGACCAAATCATGTGCAGGTGCCATCAACCGAAAGAGTTGGAATCACCGAAAGAGTTGGAATCACCAGTATCACCAGACATCTAGCGCCCCCATGCCCATTCAGTCTGGTGTGTGTGTGTGCTCTGCTTTTCAAACTGCAGTGTCCAACCAGACTGACTGAGTGCTTATCCATGTAGCGCCTTGTATATGCTGTGTGTGCATGTACGTTCCCGAGGGCTGTAATGTGCTGATGTGGTACAGGGGGAATTCCCAGGTAATCGGGTGGCAGATAGCCTAGTGGTTAGAGAGTTGGGCCAGTAATAGAAAGGTTGCTGGATCGAATCCCCGAGCTGACAAGGTAAAAATCTGTTGTTCTGACCTGACCAAGTCCTAGTGATGACCGAGGCCATATCAGATATCTTGAGTGTGCTTTGAGCTCAATAATGATGGTTGAGAAATACATCCCCTCTCTTGAACAACGACAACTAGTTGCTTCCAAAGTAGTTTTTTCCCCCGCAGTAGCATTTTTAAATGTTATGCAGTCGATGGGCAGTTGAGGGGGGGAGAGATGTTGAGAGGCTTGCTCATTACAGCAGAAGGCCCCAGTGGAACATGCAGGCACTGCAGCAGGGCAGACAGTTATATAATAGGAATCATGAGGATAATGCACTTTGCTGTTTAACAAATTCCAGAGACTCTGGGTTCGCGCCCAGGCTCTGTCGTAACTGGCCGCGACAGGGAGGTCCTTGGGGCGACGCACAATTGGCCTGGCGTCGTCCGGGTTAGGGAGGGTTTGACCGGTAGGGAAATCCTTGTCTCATCGCGAACCAGCGACTCCTGTGGCGGGCCGGGCGCAGTGCCCGCTAACAAAGGTTGCCAGGTGCACGGTGTTTCTTCCGACACATCGGTGCGGCTGGCTTCCGGGTTGGATAACGCTGTGCGGCTTGGTTGGGTTGTGTTTCGGAGGACGCATGACTTTCAACCTTTGTCTCTCCAGAGCCCGTACGGGAGTTGTAGTGATGAGACAAGATAGTAGCTACTAAAACATTTGGATACCACGAAATTGGGGAGAAAAAAGGGTAAAATTCAAAAAACAAAACAAAAAAATTAAATAAATAATAATTCCATTTATATCCTCCCCAAAAATAGGATGTTTTGATCGAGGTGAATGTGCAGGTAGAATGTGCAGCTCACACCAGTGCGACCAATTACATTTTTCATCTGTTTAATAGCCAAGTTAAAAGGGTTGCTAAATGAGACCAAATAGTTGCAGTGTGGAGCCCTGTGATGACTAGAATGTTTTATAAGATCGATATGTGATTTAATATTGGTATTAACTCCTGGTCCATAGTTAATGTGAGCTGTGTGATTTAATAGTGGTATTAACTCCCGGTCCATTTTCAATGTGAGCTGTGTGATTTAATAGTGGTATTAACTCCTGGTCCGTTTGTAATGTGAGCTGTGTGATTTAATAGTGGTATTAACTCCAGGTCCATAGTTAATGTGAGCTGTGTGATTTAATAGTGGTATTAACTCCTGGTCCATAGTTAATGTGAGCTGTGTGATTTAATAGTGGTATTAACTCCCGGTCCATAGTTAATGTGAGCTGTGTGATTTAATAGTGGTATTAACTCCCGATCCATATTTAATGTGAGCTGTGTGATTTAATAGTGGTGGAGAGACCGGTGGCACAAGGAGACATATATGGATTTCTCTAATTACACTGTCCACTGTGTGTGCTTGTGTGTGTGTGTGTGCATACGTGCGTGCATTTGTATGCCTGTGTGTGTGTGTGTCTGCGTGTGCATGTACATCACTCAGAGACTCGGTGTGTGTGTAAAGTCTCCAGTGTGTTGTGTTCCTGGACAGCTTGTTATTGACTGTGTGTGTGATTGTGTGTTGAGGACTGAAGTGGGTCGACAGCCAGCTACCCTGCACTCTGTGTCACAGTGACTGGCACTCAGTCCCATCCCAGCCTCTAGTTGTGTCTAAGAGTCTGGTTGGCTGGCTGTTTGGCTGGCTGTCTAAGATTCTGGCGGCCTATGAGTTTCAAGTTTGGGAAAGCATACAATTTATCTGAGTGTGCCTGTCTGTATGGTCTGAGAGTCTGTCTGAGAGTTTATCTGTCTCCTGACTCTCTTACTTCAGAGGAGGGAGTACCTTAAATTACCATTTGTTGCAGTCACAGCCCGGTCACACTTTATTTGGATAGTACATCTGTAGATGCTCTGCTTGCTAAGGTTACGGTTAAGGTTAGTTTCAGAATAAGGGTTAGGATTTGGGTTAGGATAAGGGTTAATGTTAGGGTAAGGTTTAGGTTAGGATAGGGGTTAGGGTTAGGATAAGGGTTAAGGTTAGGATAAGGGTTAAGGTTAGGGTAAGGTTAGGGTAAGGTTTTGGTTAGGATAAGGGTTAAGGTTAGGGTAAGGTTTTGGTTAGGATAAGGGTTAAGGTTAGGGTAAGGTTTGGGTTAGGGTAAGGTTTGGGTTAGGATAAGGGTTAAGGTTAGGGTAAGGGTTGGGGTAAGGGTAATTGGGGGTAGTTGGGGTAATTAGTATTTGGTAGCATTGCCTTTAAATTGTTTAACTTGGGTCAAAGTTTCGGGTATCCTTCCACAAGCTTCCCACAGTAAGTTGGGTGAATTTTGGCCCATTCCTCCTGACAGAGCTGGTGTAACTGAGTCAGGTTTGTAGGTCTCCTTGCTCGCACACGCTTTTTCAGTTCTGCCCACACATTTTCAGGGCTTTGTGATGGCCATTCCAATACCTTGACTTTGTTGTCCTTAAGCCATTTTACCACAACTTTGGAAGTAAGTAGGCCGAGCGACCTTTCAGGTTATGTCGATATAGGACTCGTTTTACTGTGGATATAGACATTTTTGTACCTGTTTCCTCCAGCATCTTCACAAGGTCCTTTGCTGTTGTTCTGGGATTGATTTGCACTTTTCGCATCAAATTACGTTCATCTCTAGGAGACAGAACACGTCTCCTTCCTGAGCGGTATGACGGCTGCGTGGTCCAATGGTGTTTATACTTGCGTACTATTGTTTGTACAGATGAACATGGTACCTCCAGGCATTTGGAAATTGCTCCCAAGGATGAATCAGACTTGTGGAGGTCTACAATTTTTTTTCTGTCTTGGCTGATTTCTGTTGATTTCCCCATGATGTCAAGCAAAGAGGCACTGAGTTTGAAGGTAGGCCTTGAAATACATCCACAGGTACACCTCCAATTGACTCAAATTATGTCAACTAGCCTATCAGAAGCTTCTAAAGCCATGACATAATCTTCTGGAATTTTCCAAGCTGTTTCAAGGCACAGTCAACTTAGTGTACGTAAACTTCTGACCCACTGGAATTGTAATACAGTGAATTATAAGTGAGATAATCTGTCTGTAAACAATTGTTGGAAAAATGACTTGTGTCATGCACAAAGTAGATGTCCTAACTGACTTGCCAAAACTATAGTTTTTTAACAAGAAATTTGTGGAGGGGTTGAAAAACGAGTTTTAATGACTCCAACATAAGTGTATGTAAACTTCTGACTTCAACTGTGTATAGGGTTGTGATCAGAAGTAATGCACTATATAGGGAACAGGGTGCCGTTTTGGGACGAGACAACTAATTGTCATTCATTGAAGTCCTGGTACCCTACAATTTCTATGAGGTGTCCTCTGGGGTCTGGTGTAATGGTTGACTGTGGGGTAAACTGTCCCTTTGTGGTCTGTGTATCCAGGGTAACGGGAGCTCAACTTTGTCTTGGTGTGTGTGTGTGGCGGAGGTGAATGGTCAGTCAGTGTTGATGAGTGTGTGGTGGTGGGGTGAAGGGTCAATCAGTCAGTTGATAAGTGTGTGGTGGTGGTGGGGTGAAGGGTCAGTCAACCAGCCAAGCTCTGGGTAGGACTGATGATGTCTTAGAAGTACCTTGCAGGACTATCTTTTCAAATAAAATATGTGAGTGCTCTGTTGCTGTTTTCAAAGTTGCTTATGTTCAAAATGTAACAGAAACAAAATGTACTCATACTCTTTGTTGTATTAACCAATACAAAATGTGCCTAAATCACTTTAATAGCCTTCCGGCCTTGACCATTAAATAACCCAGCAGTATACATTTACATTTGAGTCATTTAGCAGACTCTTTTATGCAGAGCGACGTATAGTAGTGAGTGCATACATTTACATACTGGTTCCACTTTGGAATCTATCCCACAACCCTGGCGTTGGAAGCTCCATGCTCTATCGACTGAGCTACACGGGACAGCTACCACTACCGCTACCTCACAGTTCCACTAAGTCCATGATTTAAAGAACAAAGGGAATGCAAGACAACTGACTTCAAAAGTGCTCCTTTGACTACTAAGGTGTTTTGGCGTAAAGCCTTCATTGGTGTGCTGGCCCTGCCTTGACAGACCAGACTAGAGCTTCAAGGCTATATTCTCTGGCTGTATGTGTACATGTCTTGTTCCTTGTCCTGAGCTGTGATGCTCTGTTCCTCAGTCTTATTTAGGTCAGCCTTAATTAACAACAAGTAGGACTAGCGAGCAAGCAGGCAGTGGAGCGAGGGCTCTCTCTCTCTCTCTACCCTTCTTCCTATGTCTCTCTCTCT
Source organism: Oncorhynchus tshawytscha (assembly GCF_018296145.1). NCBI lineage: Eukaryota > Metazoa > Chordata > Actinopteri > Salmoniformes > Salmonidae > Oncorhynchus > Oncorhynchus tshawytscha. The sequence goes on along the minus strand of NC_056434.1, from coordinate 13,172,676 downwards.
CTCTCTCTCTACCCTTCTTCCCATGTCTCTCTCTCTCTCTCTCTCTCTCCCTATCTCTCTCTCTCTCTCTCTCTCTCTACCCTTCTTTCTATGTCTCTCTCTCTCTACCCTTCTTCCTGTCTCTCTCTCTCTCTACCCTTCTTCCTGTCTCTCTCTCTCTCTACCCTTCTTCCTATGTCTCTCTCTCTCTACCCTTCTTCCTATGTCTCTCTCTCTCTCTCTCTCTCTCTACCCTTCTTCCCATGTCTTCCTACCCTTCTTCCTATGTCTCTCTCTCTCTCTCTCTCTCTCTACCCTTCTTCCCATGTCTCTCTCTCTCTCTCTCTCTCCTCTCTCTCTCTCTCTCTCTCTCTCTCTCTACCCTTCTTCCTGTCTCTCTCTCTCTCTACCCTTCTTCCTATGTCTCTCTCTCTCTCTCTCTCTCCCTTCTTCCTATGTCTCTCTCTCTACCCTTCTTCCTATGTCTCTCTCTCTACCCTTCTTCCTATGTCTCTCTCTCTCTCTCTCTCTCTCTACACTTCTTCCTATGTCTCTCTCTCTCTCTCTCTCTCTACCCTTCTTCCTATGTCTCTCTCTCTCTACCCTTCTTCCTATGTCTCTCTCTCTCTCTCTCTCTCTCTCTACCCTTCTTCCTATGTCTCTCTCTCTCTCTCTCTCTCTCTACCCTTCTTCCCATGTCTCTCTCTCTCTCTCTACCCTTCTTCCTATGTCTCTCTCTCTCTCTCTCTCCTACCCTTCTTCCCATGTCTCTCTCTCTCTCTCTCACTTCTTCCTATGTCTCTCTCTACCCTTCTTCCTGTCTCTCTCTCTCTCTACCCTTCTTCCTATGTCTCTCTCTCTCTCTCTCTCTACCCTTCTTCCTATGTCTCTCTCTCTACCCTTCTTCCTATGTCTCTCTCTCTACCCTTCTTCCTATGTCTCTCTCTCTCTCTCTCCTTCCTATGTCTCTCTCTCTCTGTTTCGCTCTACCCCTCTTCCTCCTTCCTGCCATCTCTCACCTCTTTTTCTCCACCTCGTTTACGCCTCTTGACTCATTCTCGTTCCCTTTCTGTTTCTTTTTACCCCCCACCCCTTCCCTTCTTCTCTCCTCTCTCTCCAGTTCTGTCTCTTACCCTTTGGTCTGTCACTTCTGGTCATCTTCCTCCCTTGCCCCCTCTTCTGTCAGTCTCTTTTTCTCTCTATCTCTTCCTTGTTTTTTCTAAATCCCCCACTCCTTCTTCCCCCTTCCCTTACACCTCCTACCTCTCCCCGGAATCCTGTGGCCACAAGACAGTGGAGTCCCCTCTCTCCCCCCTCTCCTTTCTTTCTTTCTCTCTCTCTCGCTCTCTCTCCCTCTCTCCCTTCCCCCTCTGTTCCTCGCTCCTTCCTCTGGGTGTTGATTTGTGGTTAGAGTGCTGTCTAATGGATCGTTCTGTAGCAGATAGCTGAATATCAGCATCTATCTGGCTGGGGCCGATAGCCTGACAGCCCAGCACCTCCCCTGTATACACTATATATATGGACACCCCTTCAAACTAGTGGATTTCGGCTATTTCAGCCACACCCGTTGCTGACAGGTTTGGGCATACAGCCATGCAATCTCCATAGACAAACATTGGCAGTAGAATTGCCTTACTGAAGAGCTCATTGACTCTCAACATGGCACTGTTATAGGATGCCACCTTTCCAACAAGTCAGTTCGTAAAATTTCTGCCCTGCTAGACCTGCACCAGTCAACTGTAAGTGCTATTCTGAAGTGGACCGCCTAAAGCAACAACGGTTCAGCCACGAAGTGGTAGGCAACACAAACTTACAGAACGGGACACTGAAGCGCGTAGCGCCTAAAAATCGTCTGTTCTCGGTTACAGCACTCAGTACCGGTACAAGAACTGTTCATCGGGAGCTTCATGAAATGTGCTTCTATGACCGTAGGCTTGCGTGCGGCTGCTCGATCACCATGCACAATTCCAAGCATCAGCTGGTGTGGTGTAAAGCTCGCTGCCATGGGACTCTGGAGCAGTGAAAATGCGTTCTCTGGAGTAATGAATCACGCTTCACCATCTGGCAGTCTGACGGATGAATCTGGGTTTAGCGTTCTCCTGGCATCCGCCAAACCCAGATTCGTCCGATGCATTGGGGCTACCTGCCCCAATGCATAGTGCCAACTGTAAAGTTTGGTGGAGGAGGAATAATAGTCTGGGGCTGTTTCTCATGGTTTGGGCTAGGCCCCTTAGTTCCAGTGAAGGGAAAGCTTAACACTACAGCATACAATGACATTCTAGATGATTCTGTGCTTCCAACTTTATGGCAACAGTTCGGGAAGGCCCTTTCCTGTTTCAGCGTGACAATGCCCCCGTGCACAAAGCAAGGTCCATACAGAAATGGTTTGTAGAGATCGGTGTGGAAGAACTTGACTGGCCTGCACAGAGCCCTGACCTCAACCCCATCGAACACCTTTAGGATGAATTGGAACACAGACTGCGAGCCAGGCCTAATTTCCCAACCTCACTCATTTTCTTGTGGCTAAATGGAAGCAAGTCCCCGCAGTAATGTTCCAACATCTAGTTGAAAACCTTCCTAGAAGAGTGGAGGCTGTTATAGAGGCAATGGATGGACCAACTTCATATTAATGCCCATGATTTTGGAATGAGATGTTTGACGAGCAGGTGTCCACATACTTTTGGTCATGTAGTGTATTTATGACTCGCCTCAGCATTTTACAGAAGACAGACAATGTCAGGGGGTAGAGGTTAGAGCCCTGTTTTCAGTTCTCGATTGTAACACTCAGTTTGAGGGGATTTAGTTTTCTCTCGTATTCTGTAGGATTTAAAATAGGATTAGCCCATAGTGGACATAGCAATTTTGAAAACGGCAACAGGCATTATTAACATGAAGTGAAAAACTAGTGATCTTTTAGCTTAAATATAAGAGGTGGATAATAAATGATCTATGATGGCTGGTGGTAATTGTATCTCTAATTCAGGCTAATGCTAATATTTAGCCCCATTTTTCATTAGCCTTGCTAAAGAAGTTAGCACTTTTTGTAATGCCTGCTTATTATCAAACTTGTTATTAGTAGGATTGCTAAGAAAGTTAGCGCTGTTAGCCCTGTTATCATTACCTTGATAAGGAAGTTAGTGAGTAGCAGCAAAGGAAAATCATTTAATCTGTGTTTCTCTCTTTGTCTTTGCAGGGGGGCGTATTGGCTGACTGTTGTATCGGTTGCCTGGCGACTGAGGGAGGGTCAGGGATGCAACCTAACCAATAGAACTACTGTATTAACATGAGAGAGTGGGGAAGGTGGCCATCTTGACTTGTCACTGCACTGTGTGTTGTTCCCTCTCTTTTACAGCTTTTTACTCTAATGCAGTGCATTCAGAAAGTATTCAGACCCCTTGTCTTTTTCCACATTTTGTTACATTACATCATTATTCTAAAATTGATTAAATAGTTTTCCCCCCTCATCAATCTACACACAATTCCCCATAATGACAAAGCAAAACATTTTTTTTAAACATTTTTGCAAATGTATAAAAAAAGAATCAAATTTACATTTAGTATTCAGACCCTTTACTCAGTACTTTGTTGAAGCACCTTTGGCAGCCAGATCTTCTCAAGCTCTGTCAGGTTGGGAAAGGGAGGAGGATGCCTAGTCAGTTGTCCAACTAAAGGTATTCAACTGAAATGTGTCTTGGGGAGCTTTGCTGCACAGCTATTTTCAGGTCTCTCCGGAGATGTTCGATCGGGTTCAAGTCCGGGCTCTAGCTGGGCCACTCAAGGACATTCCGAGACTTGGCCCAAAGCCACTCCTGCCTTGTCTTGGCTGTGTGCTTAGGGTCATTGTCCTGTTGGAAGGTGAACCTTCACCCCAGTCTGAGGTCCTGAGTGCTCTGGAGCAGGTTTTCATCAAGGATCTCTGTACTTTGCTCTGTTCATCTTTGCCTTGATCCTGAGTAGTTTCCCAGTCCCAGCAGCTGAAAAACATCCTGACAGCATGATGCTGCCACCACCGTGCGTCACCGTAGGGATGGCGCAAGGTTTCGTTCAGATATTACGCTTGGCATTCAGGCCAAAAGAGTTCAATCTTGGTTTCATCAGACCAGAGAATCTTGTTTCTAATGGTCTGAGAGTCCTTTAGATGCCTTTTGGCAAACTCCAAGCGGGCTGTCATGTGCCTTTTACTGAGGAGTGGCTTCTGTCTGGCAACTCCATAAAAGCCTGATTGGTGGAGTCATGCAGAGATGGTTGTTCTTCTGAAAGATTCTGCCATCTCTACAGAGGAACTCTGGAGCTCTGTCAGAGTGACCATCGGGTTCTTGGTCACCTCCCTGACCAAGGCCCTTCTCCCCTGATTGCTCAGCATGGATGGGCGGCCAGTTCAAGGAAGAAACAGTGGTGGTTCCAAACTTCTTCCATTTAAGAATGATGGAGGCCACTGGGTTCTTGGGGACCTTCAAAGCTGCAGAAATGTTTTGGTACCCTTCCCCAGATCTGTGCCTCAACAAAATCCTGTCTCGGATTGTGACTTGGGTTATGCTCTGGCATGCACTGTCAACTGTGAGACAGGTGTGTGCCTTTCCAAATCATGTTCAATCAAATGAATTTACCACAGTTGGACTCCAGTCAAGTCGTAGAAATTTCTCAAGGATGATCAATGCAAACAGGATGCACCTGAGCTCAATTTCGAGTCTCATAACAAAAGGTCTGAATACTTATTTAAACAAGGTATTTTTGTTTTTTATTTTGAATAAATTTGCAACAAACCTGTTTTTGCTTTCTCATTATAGGGTATTGTGTGTAGATTTCTGAGCATGTTCTTTTTTAAATCCATTTTAGAATAAGGCTGTAATGTAACAAAATGTTGAAAAAGTCAAGGGGTCTGAACACTTTCCGAAGGCATGGTATATAGTTTCCTCAGGGCCGTCCCCTTAAGTTATGCACCTTTTTGTTACTCCCCAGCATTACACCATTTACAACTAGCCCAATGGCTTGGTGATTTGTTGACTAGTTGAATCAGGTGTGTTATCGCTGAGCTTGAACAAAAGGTTAAGACGTGAACTTTGTCAGCGTTTCCACTTGTTCCTAGGGATACCTTGCTGTAGATTTCTGTCTGGTTTCAGTGTTGGGCCTCTATCTCTATGCTTCAATGGGCTTATACCTCTAAATACTATTTTGCTGTATCAAACACCGGCTTTAACTTTACAGTGGCTTACTTTCAATTCAGTGCCATCTGGTCTTCTCTATGTTGCTTCCCCAGTGGTGGTGTTTAGAAACCTGTTTAACCAGCTGTTGTCATGAACATTGTAAAGAGCGTACTTGTCGGCTTTATCTCTCGCAGTGTCTTACATCGGCTCTTGTCAAGGTCTGCTATGGCAGGCATGCCACAATGGGAATATAAGGACATTAGGGTCTCTATCACTCTGGCTTGTTCACACTGTTGTGGGGGGAATGCAGGTTCCATTTTGAAAGGATTGACCTTGGCTAAGGTGAGATCCAACAACATTGACCTTCTGAACAATCTCCTTTCCCCACTCTCCTCCTCCCTGAGGTTCCCTCCATTTGTTATGTCATCTTGCCACGACAATCAATCACGATGACTGTTGCTAAATCAGTCTGCTGCTCTCCTGCCATATTCTTCATATCTATACTATACTGAACGGAAATATAAACGCAACATGCAACATTTCCAAAGATTTTACTGAGTTACAATTCATATAAGGAAATCAGTCAATTGAAATGAATTCATTAGGGTAATCTATGGATTTCACATGACTGGGAATACAGATATGCATATTTTGGTCACAGACACCTTAAAATAAAAGTAGGGGCCTTGAATCAGAAAACCAGTCTGTATTTGGTGTGACCACCATTTGCCTCATGCAGTGTGACACACCTCCTTCACATACAGTTGACCATGCTGTTGATTGTGGCCTGTGGAATGTTGTTCCCACTCCTCTTCAATGGCCGTTTGAAGTTGCTGGATATACACATCGATCCAGAGCATCCCAAACATGCTCAATGGGTGACATGACTGGTGAGTATGTAGGCCATGGAAGAACTGGGACATTTTCAGCTTGCAGGAATTGTGTACAGATACTTGCGACATGGGGCTGTGCATTATCATGCAGAAACATGAGGTGATGGCGGTGGATGAATGGCACGACAATGGGCCTCAGGATCTCATCACGATATCTCTGTGATTTGAAATTGCCATTGATAAAATGCAATTGTGTTTGTTTTCTGTAGCTTCTGACCTGTAGCTTCTGACCTTCTGCCACACTGTTGACATCAGCAAATCCCTCAACCACACAATGTCATACACGTGTCTTGCCGTTGTGTGGCCGGTTGGACGTACTGCCAAATTCTCTAAGACGATGTTGGAGGCGGCTTATGGTAGAATGTAATGTTAATTTCTCTCTGGCAATAGCTCTGTTGGACATTCCTGCTGTCAGCATACCAATTGCACGTTCCTTCAAAACTTGAGAAATCTGTGGAATTGAGTTGTGTAACAAAACTGCATTTTTGAGTGGCCTTTTATTGTCCCCAGCGCAAGGTGCACCCATGTAATGATTATGCTGTTTAATCAGCTTCTTGATATGCCACACCTGTCAGAAGGATGGATTATCTTGGCAAAGGAGAAATGCTCACTAACAGTTATATACTGTAAACAAATTTGTGCTCAACATTTTAGAGAAATTAGCTTTTTGTGTGTATGGAATATTTCTGGGATCTTTAATTTTATTTCTATAAAACATGGGACCAGCACTTCACATGTTGCATTTATATTTTTGTTCAGTGTATTTTGTGCAATAAATCAGACTTGTTACTTGATATTTTTTTTCTTCTAAGGTGGTTTAATTCATTAAAAGCTTGTTTGTTTCAAGTACCAGCATGTCAGGTGGGTGGAGTTTATACTTTTGGGACTAATCAATGTTAGCCTATTGCATTTTTTTTGTAAATCCAACATGGTGGGTTTGTTTTTACTTTTTCGAGTGATGAGCACCCTATTAAAAAGTTTTGTCAAGGGTGGGAGCTGTTACTATAGGTGTTACGCCACAAATAAAAGTATCCAAAGCACCACTCTACCAATTTTCTATTTTTACAGAGCTCTACCGAGCTTTCATTCCTACAGCTTTCATTCAGACATTATTTTGGAAGCATGACATGCTCTACTCTCTCTGCGAGTGGCGATGGATGCAGCTAATGTTGACTTTTTGAGTGGCAGTCTTCTCTTCAACATGTTTTTCCACTAGAGATGAGCAGTGTCAGGAGGAGAACGGGATGGAGGCATGAAAAGGGAGGAGATTGACTGAGATTAAATACTGTATAGCTGCTTACCTGTCTGTCTCAATGCGGAAGGCAGACAGATTTAACTCCTCAGTCAGTCTCATGCAGCCTCAAGTGCACCCAGCTGGTTAGTGTACTAAACAATAGTATCAGGGTATATGTAGTGACAAGGGAAGGTAAACACAAAGCCAATGGTGTTAAAACAGTGTGTGCGTTGATTGTTCTTTGTGTGCCTTGCCTGCTAATACTAGGTCACTCATTACGAGCAAGATGGCGCCGACAGAGATGGTCGCCTCGCTTCGAGTCTTTAGGAAACTATGCAGTAATTTTTAAATGTATTTTTTGTTACATTCTTACCCCAAGAAGTCTTATTACCCCAAGAAATCTTAAGTCTTATTACATAGAGCCGGGAAGAACTATTGGATATAAGAGCGACGTCTCAACTTACCAACATTACGACCAGGAATACGACTTTCCCAAAGCGGATCCTCTGTTTGGACCACCACCCAGGACAATGGATCTAATCCCAGAAGCTGACCCAAAACAACGGCGCCACAGAAGGGGCAGACGGAGTGGTCTCCTGGTCAGTGTCCGTAGATGTGCCCATCGCCTACCGCTCCCGAGTATACTACTTGCCAATGTCCAGTCTCTTGACAACAAGGTAGATGAAATTCGAGCAAAGGGTTGCCTTCCAGAAAGACATCAGAGATTGTAACATCATCTGTTCCACGGAAACAAGGCTCTCTCGGGGATATGTTGTTGTAATGGGTTCAGACACCGGGCTTCTCCATGCATTGATCTGACAGAGATAATCACCTCTTTGGGAAGAGGAAGAGCGTGGGTGTATGCTTGATGATTAACGACTCATGATGTTATCATAACAACATACAGGAACTCAAGTCCTTCTGCTCACCCGACCTAGAATTCCTTACAATCAAATGCAGGCCATATTATCTCCCAAGAGAATTCTCATCAGTTATCGTCACAGCTGTGTACATTTCCTCTCAAGCAGACAACACGACGGCCCTCAAGGAACTTCACTGGGCTCTAGGTAAACTGGACTCTATCCCCAGCTATTTATTATAGCTGGGGATTTTAACAAAGCAAATTTGAGAGCAGGGCTACCTAAATTCTAACAGTATATTGATTGTAGTACTCGCGGGAGTAATACACTCGAATCACTGCTACTCTAACTTTCGCGATGCGTACAAAGCCCATCCCCGCCCTCCCTTCGGCAAATCCGACCACAACGCCATATTGCTCCTACCGCCTTGTATGATGTACGAGTGACTAGAACCATTCAATGCTGGTCTTACCAATCGGAATTCACGCTTCAAGATTGTTTTGATCATGCAGACTGGGATATGTTCCGGTCAGCCTCCGAGAACATCAATATGCTGACTCGGTGAGTGAGTTTATTAGGAAGTGCATTGGAGATGTTGATCCCACTGTGACTATTTAAACCTACCCTAACCAGAAACCGTGGATGGCGACAGTGCAAAACTGAAAGGGCGAACCACCTCAGTTAACCATGGAAAGAGGTCTGGGAATATGACTGAATATAAACAGTGTAGTTATTCCCTCCGCAAGGCAATCAATCAAGCGAAATGCCGGTACAGGGACAAAGTGGAGTCGCAATTCAACGGCTCAGACACGAGACATAGGTGGCAGGGTCTACAGGAAATCACGAACTACGAAAAGAAAACCAGCCACGTCACGGACACCGACGTCACGCTTCTAGACAAACTAAACACGTCCTTTGCCCGCTTTGAGGATAATACAGTGCCACCGTCGCGGCCCACTAACAAGGACTGCACCCCTCTCCTTCTACATGGCCAACGTGAGTAAAACATTTAAACGCTTTAACCCTCGCAAGGTGGCTGGCCCAGACGACATCCCTAGCAGGTCCTCAGAGCATGCTCAGACCAGCTGTCTGGTGGGTTTACAGACATATTCAATCACTCTCTATCCCGGTCTGCTGTCCCCACATGCTTCAAGATGGCCACAATTGTTCCTGTACCCAAGAAGGCAAAGATAACTTAACTAAATGACTTCCGCCCCGTAGCACTCACTCTGTCATCATTTGAGAGACTAGTCAAGGATCATATCACCTCCACCTTACCGGCCACCCTAGACCCACTTCAATTTGCATACCGCCCCAACAGGTCCACAGAGGATGCAATTGCCATCACACTGCACACTGCCCTATCCCATCTGGACAAGAGGAATACCTATGTAACAATGCTGTTCATTGACTACAACTTAGCATTGAACACCATAGTAACCTCCAAGCTCATCATCAACAGGGAGGTCCTGGGTCTCAATCCCTCCCTGTGCAATTGGGTCCTGGACATTCTGATGGGCAGCCCCCAGGTGGTAAAGGTGGGAAACAGCATCTCCACTTCACTGACCCTCAACACTGGGGCCCCACAAGGGTGCGTGCTCAGCCCCCTCCTGTACTCCCTGTTCACACAAAATTGCGTGGCCATGCACGCCTCTAACTCAATCATCAAGTTTTCAGACGACAAAACTAGTGGGCTTGATTACCAACAACGATGAGAGAGCCTACAGGGAGGAGGTGAGGGCACTCGGAGTGTGGTGTCAGGAAAACAACCTCTCAACGTCAACAAAACAAAGGAGATGATCGTGGACTTCAGGAAACAACAGAGAGAGCACCCGCCTATCCACATCGAAGGGACAGCAGTGGAGAAGGTGGAAAGTTTTAAGTTCCTCTGTGTACATATCACAGACAAACTGAAATGGTCCACCCACAGTTTCTGTGATATGCGCCTCTTCAACTTCAGGAGGCTGAAGAAATTTGTCTTGTCACCCAAAACTGACAAACTTTTACAGATGCACAATCGAGAGCATCCTGTCGGACTGTAATTTTCATCATAGGTACACTTCAACTATGACAGACAAAATGAGAAAAAAAATCCAGAAAATCACATTGTAGGATTTTTAATGAATTTATTTGCAAATTATGGTGGAAATTAAGCATTTGGTCACCTACAAACAAGCAAGATTTCTGGCTCTCACAGACCTGTAACTTCTTCTTTAAGAGGCTCCTCTGTCCTCCACTCGTTACCTGTATTAATGGCACCTGTTTGAACTTGTTATCAGTATAAAAGACACCTGTCCACAACCTGAAACAGTCACACTCCAAACTCCACTATGGCCAAGACCAAAGAGCTGTCAAAGAACACCAGAAACAAAAATTGTAGACCTGCACCAGGCTGGGGAGACTGAATCTACAATAGGTAAGCAGCTTGGTTTGAAGAAATCAACTGTGGGAGCAATTATTAGGAAATGGAAGACATACAAGACCACTGATAATCTCCCTCGATCTGGGGCTCCACGCAAGATCTCACCCCGTGGGGTCAAAATGATCACAAGAACGGTGAGCAAAAATCCCAGCACCACACGGGGGGACCTAGTGAATGACCTGCAGAGAGCTGGGACCAAAGTAACAAAGCCTACCATCAGTAACTACACTACGCCGCCGGGGACTCAAATCCTGCAGTGCCAGACGTGTCCCCCTGCTTAAGCCAGTACATGTCCAGGCCCATCTGAAGTTTGCTAGAGAGCATTTGGATGATCCAGAAGAAGATTGGGAGAATGTCATATGGTCAGATGAAACCAAAATATAAATTTTGGGTAAAAACTCAACTCGTCGTGTTTGGAGGACAAAGAATGCTGAGTTGCATCCAAAGAACACCATACCTACTGTGAAGCATGGGGGTGGAAACATCATGCTTTGGGGCTGTTTTTCAGCAAAGGGACCAGGACGACTGATCCGTGTAAAGGAAAGAATGAATGGGGCCATGTATCGTTAGATTTTGAGTTAAAACCTCCTTCCATCAGCAAGGGCATTGAAGATGAAACATGGCTGGGTCTTTCAGCATGACAATGATCCCAAACACACCGCCCGGGCAATGAAGGAGTGGCTTCGTAAGAAGCATTTCAAGGTCCTGGAGTGGCCTAGCCAGTCTCCAGATCTCAACCCCATAGAAAATCTTTGAAGGGAGTTGAAAGTCCGTGTTGCCCAGCATCAGCCCCAAAACATCACTGCTCTAGAGGAGATCTGCATGGAGGAAGGGGCCAAAATACCAGCAACAGTGTGTGAAAACCTTGTGAGACTTACAGAAAACGTTTGACCTCTGTCATTGCCAACAAAGGGTATATAACAAAGTATTGAGAAACTTTTGTTATTGACCAAATACTTATTTTCTACCATAATTTGCAAATAAATTCATTAAAAATCCTACAATGTAATTTTCTGGATTTCTTTTTCTCATTTTGTCTGTCATAGTTGAAGTGTACCTATGATGAAAATTACAGGCCTCTCTCATCTCTTTAAGTGGGAGAACTTACACAATTGCTGGCTGACTAAATACTTTTTTGCCCCACTGTATATGTACATATTCTAATTCCATCCCTTTAGATTTGTGTGTATTAGGTAGTTGTTGGGGAATTGTTAGATTACTTACATATTACTGCACTGTCAGAACTAGAAGTACAACCATTTCGCTACACTCGCATTAACATCTGCTAACCATGTGTATGTGACCAATAAGATTTGAGTTGATTTAATTTGACACTGCGGTGTAAATAGTTTAGGGGCAGAGCTACACTGGGTCTTGTTTAGTTGATTGCCCTGGGTGGCCTGGCATTGCCCTAGGTGGCCTGGCATTACCCTTGGTGGCCTGGCAGGCAGCTCTCTCTCATCCATCAGCCCTGCCCACATGCTGGCAAGGAGCTGGGCCTAATTTATCTGTGCCCCAGGCCCTGGCACTCAGTGTAGTGCACGACCTTTGACCTGAGCCCTGTCTGAAGGTAGTGCACTACATAAGGACTAGGGTGCCATTTGGGAAGCAGAAGGGTTGTGTCTGAAAGCAACAACAAAAAAACAAGGGGGTTAGGGCCTGACACCGTTCTGCTGTGTAGAATCCTCCCAGACATACACCGTGGGCTGGGTTTAGAATAGCACCGCTGCCTGCTTGTAAATCCAACATTTTCAGTTTCTTCAAAACACGCACATACACTCATAAAACCAGTCGACCGTACACACACACACACACACAGTGATAAACCATCATCACTATCCCATCTTTTTTTACCGCTCTGTTTTTTTTTACCTTGCTGTCAAGCCCTAGTGTCAATTCCAGAGCAGACACCCCAGATGTGTTCAGACAGATTGGGGATAAGAGGAGAGAGAAAATAGCATGGCTTCCTGTGGCCAACGGGGAATGGGAGGGGAGGGAGGGAGAGAAGGGGAGGGAAGCTTAAATTAATACTTGTCCTCAAACTCTGAATGTCAAATATTTTTTCTCCCCATCCTACTTTAATTATCCATCACTTCATCTCTATATATACATTTTCCCTCCCTCTCCACTGTTCAACTTCTCCCCTTCTTCTCTCTCTCCCTCCTTTCTTTTGCTCTCCCACTCCCACTCTGTCAATTGTCTGGTATGTCCTCAATCAGTCATTATTAAAGACACTTCATCTCAGCGCTAGACGCATCACTACAGACACCCTGGTTTGAATCCAGGCTGTATCACAACCGGCCGTGATTGGGAGTCCCATATGGCGGCGCACAATCGGCCCAGCGTGGTCCGGTTTAGGCCGTCATTGTAAATAAGAATTTTGTTCTTAACTGACTTGCCTACTTAAATTGATGTTTAAATTTTAAAAATGTAAAATCGTCCTGAGCCTGCTTCACACGTAGTCATAGACACATACACAGACATGCACATTCCCTGTCCCAATCATCTGAGGACCTAGCCGTCTGACGCAAACAAGGCAGCCAGAGGAGATACTGTTGTTGACGAGGTCGGAACCATGGGAGCATGGGGTGGCTTTATGTGAGATTGCACTGACAACCACAGGCCACATTCATAGAGGCGATCTTGTTAGTGAATGACACCGCCAGCTTGGAACCACCAGATTGAAATTGTTCCGAGTTAATTTACTGTTTTTTTTTTGCTAGTGCTCTTTCCCATAATAGGTTTGCTCTTGTCAAATTGGCAGTTGAATGCATTTAGTCTTACTGAAACAGGGGAAGAGATGGGCCTGTGTGTGTACGTGTGTTAATGTCTGTTAGTCATCACTCTCTGATGTCTCCTCATGTTTAAACCATGCAGAGCCTTGTGCTGTGTGTGTGTCTGTCTGTCTCTTTCTCACTCCCATCTCTCTCTCTCTCTCTCTCTCTCCTTAGCCTTATTCTGTTGATTAAATTGTTTTTTTCTCATCAATCTACACATTTGCAAATAAATTAAAACTGAAATATCACATTTACATAAGTATTCAAAACCTTTACTCAGTAAGTCAAATCAAAATCAAATGTATTTATATAGCCCTTCGTACATCAGCTGATATCTCAAAGTGCTGTACAGAAACCCAGCCTAAAACCCCAAACAGCAAGCAATGCAGGTGTAGAAGCACGGTGGCTAGGAAAAACTCCCTAGAAAGGTACTTTCTAGGTACTCAGGTACTCAAGGTACTCAGTACTTTGTTGAAGCAACTTTGGCAGGGATTACAGCCTCAAGCCTTCTTGGGTATGATGCTACAAGCTTGGCACACCTGTATTTGGGAATTTGGGGAGTTTTTCCTCTGCAGATCCTCAAGCTCTGTCAGGTTGCATGGGGAGTGTCACTGCACAACTATTTTCAGGTCTCTTCGATCAAGTTCAAGTCCGGGCTCTGGCTGGGCCACTCAAGAACATTCAGAGACTTGTCCCGAAGCCACTCTTGCTTTATCTTGCCTGTGTGCTTAGGGTCGTTATCCTGTTGGAAGGTGAACCTTCGCCCCTGTCTGAGGTCCTGAGTGCTCTGCAGCAGGTTTTCATCAAGGATCTCTCTCTACTTTGTTCCGTTCATCTTTCCCTAGATCTTGACTAGTCTCCCAGTCCGTGCTGCTGAAAAACATCCCCACAGCATGATGCTGCCACCCCCATGCTTCACCATAGGGATGGCACCAGGTTTCCTCCAGAATTGAGGCATTCAGGCCAAAGAGTCCAATCTTGGTTTCATCAGACCAGAGAATCTTGTTTCTAATGGTCTGGAGTCCTTTAGTTGCCTTTTGGAAAACTCCAAGCGGGCTGTCATGTGCCTTTTACTTAGGAGTGGCTTCCGTCTGGCAACTCTACCATAAAGGCCTGATTGGTGGAGTGCTGCAGAGATGGTTGTCCTGGAAGGTTCTTCCATCTCCACAGAGGAACTCTGGAGCTCTGTCAGAGTGACCATCGGGTTCTTGGTCACCTGCCTGACCAAGGCTCTTCTCCCCCGATTGCTCAGTTTACCCAGGCGACCAGCTCTAGGAAGAGTCTTGGTGGTTCCAAATGTCTTACTTTTAAGAATGATGGAGGCCACTGTGTTCTTGGGGACCTTCAATGCTGCAGATTTTTTTTGTACCCTTCCCCAGATCTGTGCCTCAACATAATCCTGTCTCGGAGCTCTATGGACAGTTCCTTCGACCTCATGGCTTGGTTTTGTCTCTAACATGCACTTTCAACTGTGGGACCTTATATAGACAGGTGTGTGCCTTTCCAAAACATGTCCAATCAATTGAATTTACCACAGGTGGACTCCAATAAAGTTGTAGAAACATCTCAAGGATGATCAATGCAAACAGGATGCACCTTGCTCAATTTTGAGTCTCATAGCAAAGTTAAGTGAATAAGGTATTTTTTAAATTTTTTAAAATAAATTTGCCAACTTTGCCAAAAACCTGTTTCGCTTTGTCGTTGTGGGGTATTGTGTGTAGATTGATGTGAAAAAATTATAATCTAATCCATTTTAGAATAAGGCTGTAACGTATCAAAATGTGGAAAAAGTCAAGGGGTCTGAATACTTTCAGAAAGCATTGTTTGTGTGTGGGAAGCAGGCTTAGGCCAAGGCTTTGATGACTTTGTTCATTTTCAACTTGGGAGATGAGAATTGCAATCTTCTATATAAAGGGCTGCTTCTCCGCTCAAAGGTTCAACTGCTTCTTAATTTGTAGCTTTGTATGCCTTTTATAAATCTAGGATGGAGACTAACATTTCTCCCATTTTATTTTGTGTATACATATTATTCATTTTCTCGTTCTCTTTGGATTTCGATTGTCTGTAGCTTATGCTTGTCCATAACCCCACCAATGTTGACATCATCAAACCGCTCACCTACCGGTCGCCGGTTGGACGTACTGCAAAATTCTCTAAAACGGTAGAGGAATGGTAGAGAAATTAGCATTCAATTATCTTTAACAGCTCTGGTGGACATTCTTGCAGTCAACATGCCAATTGCACACACCCTCAAATCTTGAGACATCTGTGGCATTGTGTTGTGTGGCAAAACTGCGCATTTTAGAGTGGCCTTTTTATTGTCCCCAGCAGAAGATGCACCTGTGTAATGACCATACAGTTTAATCAGCTTCTTGATGTGCCACACCTGTCCGGGGGATGGCAAAGATACATTTGTGCACAACATTTTAGAGGAATAAGATTTTTTTTCAAATGGAACATTTTCTGGGATCTTTCATTTCAGCTCATGAAACAAGGGACCAACACTTTACATGTTGTGTTTATATTTTTGTTCAGTAGTGTTGCTGTTGCTAATGCTCTGAAAGGCCCAGTGCAGTCAATAATGCATATTTCCACACTATGAGGTTGGAATAATACTGTGAAAATGATGATGATGATGATGATGATGATGATGCACTTTTAGAGTAAGAACTGTTTGAAAATTGAAGCTAGGAGGCAGTATTTTTATGTTTGGAAAAATAACATTCCCAAAGTAAACGGCCTATTTCTCAGGACCAGATGCTAGAATATGATTAGGATAGAAAACACTCTAAAGTTTCCAAAACTGTCAAAATATTGTCTGTGAGTATAACAGAACTGATATTGCAGGCGAAACCCTGAGAAAAATCAAACCAGGAAGTGGCTTCTATTTTGAAAACTCCATGTTCCATAGCCTCCCATTGCACCATTTAAAGGGATATCAACCAGATTCCTTTTCATATCGCTTCCTCATGGTGTCAACAGTCTTCAGACATAGTTTCAGGCTTTTATTTTGAAGAATGAGCGTGAACGACCACATTGCGTAAGTGGATAGGTGGGGGCTCTCCGAGTGAATTGTGCGCAAAAGAGAAAGGCGGCCATTGTTACTCCCGGTCCTAGTGAAAAGCCAACTGTCCCGGTAGATATATTATCGAATAGATATTTGAAAAACACCCTAAGGATTGATATAAAAACGTCTGACATGTTTCTGTGGACATTATGGATATAATTTGGAATTTTTGTCTGCGTTGTCGTGACCGCTCTTTCAGGTGGATTCCTGGGCATAATGCACCAAACTAACGGAGGTATTTGGATATAAAAAATATCTTTATGGAACAAAAGGAACATTTGTTGTCTAACTGGGAGTCTCGTGAGTGAAAACATCCGAAGATCATCAAAGGTAAACGATTAATTTGATTGCTTTTCTGATTTTCGTGACCAAGTTACCTGATGCTAAGCGTACTTATTGTTTGAGTCGAGCGATTGATAAACTTACACAAACGCTTGTATTGCTTTCGCTGTAAAGCATCATTTCAAAATCTGAGACGACAGGTGGATTAACAAAAGGCTAAGCTGTGTTTTGCAATATTGCACTTGTGATTTCATGAATATTAATATTTTCTAGTAATATTATTTGACTGTGGCGCTATGCTATTCAGCGTTGCTGATGACAATTATCCCAGATCCGGTATGGGTGGTTCAGAGATGAACTATTTTAACCTATATAAATCATTGCTATATATTCTATTTACTTTGTCCTTGAATATGCTGTTTATTTCTCCTGGGGAGAGGATGTTTTGATATTGAGTTATATTTATCCTGGAGAGATGATGACTTGTCCTGCTATGTATGCAGGCCAGAGGCAGAGTAATGGAGTTTTCAAGCAGCCCGTTGGTCTGTGGATGGGTATTCTACATCACTGTTCCACTCAATGACTGGCTAATTGAAGTGCAGAGACTACAAAGCAGCGATCACTAAGTTCCTGAAATGACTTAACCTAGCAATATTTTCTGAAAGGGATTTGTTTCTATGAGTTGTCGAGGACAGTTTAGGAAAACACAAGCAAACATTAATTTGGGTCAATTTCGACTGTCTTTCTGAATGTGTTTTATTTGATAAACATTTTCTTTTTTTTGTTGTATTTTACCCCTTTTTTCTCTCAAATTTCGTGATATCCAATTACGGTCTTGTCTCAACGCTGCAACTCCCCAATGTGCTCGAGAGAGGCAAAGGTCGAGTAATGCGTCCTCCGAAACATGACCTGCCAAACCTCGCTTCTTAACACCCGCCCACTTAACCCGGAAGCCAGCCGCACCAATGTGCCAGAATAAACACCGCTCAACTGATGAGTGAGGTCAGCCTGCAGGTGCCCGGCCCGCCACAAGGAGTCGCTAGAGCACAATGAACCAAGTAAAGCCCCCCCGACCAAACCCTGCCCTAACCCGGACAACGCTGGGCCAATTGTGTGCCGTCCTATGGGACTCCTGGTCACTGCCAGTTGTGACACAGCCTGGGATCAAACCCGGGTGCAGTGCAGTGCCTTAGACCGCTGCGCCACTCGGGAGGCCGATTAAACAGTTTCCTGAACATCTTGGCCATGTTCTGTTATAATCTCCACCCGGCACAGCCAGAAGAGGACTGGCCACCCCACATATGCTCTCTCTAATTCTCTCTTTCTTTCTCTCTCTCTCTCGGAGGACCTGAGCCCTAGGACCATGCCCCAGGACTACCTGACATGATGACTCCTTGCTGTCCCCAGTCCACCTGACTGTGCTGCTGCTCCAGTTTCAACTGTTCTGCCTTATTATTATACGACCATGCTGGTCATTTATGAACATTTGAACATCTTGGCCATGTTCTGTTATAATCTCCACCCGGCACAGCCAGAAGAGGACTGGCCACCCCACATAGCCTGGTTCCTCTAGGTTTCTTCCTAGGTTTTGGCCTTTCTAGGGAGTTTTTCCTAGCCACTGTGCTTCTACACCTGCATTGCTTGCTGTTTGGGGTTTTAGGCTGGGTTTCTGTACAGCACTTTGAGATATCAGCTGATGTACGAAGGGCTATATAAATAAATTTGATTTGATTTTGATTGAAAGCGAGATGATATGCTGTGTGTGTGCGTGTGCGTGCGTACAGGTGTCTGAGATGCTGCTGCAGACGGTGTTTGTAAACTGGTAATTGAAATTGTACTGATATCAGATGATGTAGAAATAAATATGTTTTGATGTAGGAGTCATTGGGAGGGTCAGATGATGTTTGAGTCGTTGGGAGGGTCAGATGATGTTTGAATCTTTGGGAGGGTCAGATTATGTGTTTGATGTATGAGTCATTGAGACGGTTGTTGAGTATATTTCTTCTCCTAAACAGTCAGTCAACTGTTGATGTCTGTCTGTTTGACAGTGAGTGAGCGGCGTCACGTTGGATTTGTGACACCAGTTTGTCAGACAGGTGTTATGAGGAGAATAGCAATATCTGTGTGTGTGTGTGTGTGTGTGTGTGTTCCAGTGGGCGGACTGGGCTGCCAAATCGTGAAGTGACTCAATAAGCCATCATAATGTGCTAAACAGACGGTAATGAAACGTTTGCTCTCGCACCCCACAGCTAGCACACAACACACACACCAGTCCCTCTACTCTTGATTAATGAACCATGTCTGTTAAATGGTGCCCACATACACACACAGCTCCTGCTCTGCCAACTAGAGCAGTGGTGCAGAGCATTCTCAATCACCACCAGTTCGTCGTGTCATTCCCCCCTCCCTCCCCTCAACCCCCATTGTCTCTACTGCAGCGATAGCTCCCTCCTCTCTGCCTCTCACTTTCTCTAACACAAACACACACAAACTATTATACACATGCAAGTTTACACACATGTAATAAAGGGATGGATCAATGATTACAGCCTCACACAGGCACACAAACTGACGCACACCAAATCCAATCAGCCCTACCACATGCTTGAGAGAGGTAGAGACAAGTGGCGAGGGCAAGATAGAGTAAAATATAATGATTCTCTATGGAGCAAGTGGGATAGATAAGACTAGTTGTCTCTTCTATGGTTTCTCATAGTGTGGAGAGAGAGAGAGGGGTAGAGGGATGCTGAGGCATGTGAGTGTGGTGCACTCCGCACAGGAGCTGGATGGCAAGCAGTCGCTCTCCTCTCTCCTCCTCCCTTCTCTCTCCTTTCTACATGTGTTCTCTGTAGATTCTCACCATATTTCAGTTTGCCTGCTCAGCCTTGCTCAAGGCAGCGCTGCCAACCAACACCACGAGGTTGACAACCGACAAACACACACAAACACACACTGGCGCATGGGGATGTTAAGCTCAGGATTGCTGGGTGAAGAGTGAAGCATGGACCATGCTGCCAGGTCAGTGTGTATCTTTAATATGCTTGTTTGGCTTTCTAGTCTGGGCAGGCAGGGAATCAGGAGGTGTGTGTATGTCAGAGTGTGTGTGTTGCTGTTCTTGCCAGTCTCGTGTGAAGACATCCCTTTATTTTTAGTTGTTTGTTTCTAGTTTGTGTGTGTTTGTGTGTGTGTTCTCAGTGTTCTCTAAGGGGAGTGTTTGCCGGCCGCTGTGCAGTAACACAGGGGGACGAGGGAGTTAAGAGCGAGGGGCCAGTGGGTTGACGTGTGTGTAGACTGCAATATGGAGACACTGAGCCCACTTTGTCGCCAATGCAAACACTCAGAAAAATCATGCAAATCACCCACACGAATGTAGAGTCTCTGTCCACTTCAGACTGCTCTGATGAGACGTCGGCAGCCTTTTATCTCTGTCCCTCTATTCATATGTTTTACTCTCCTTTTATGTCCATCTCTTTTTTTCCTCTCATTTGATCTATTCCCTCTCTCTCCCTCTATTCCTCCCCCTTTCTCTCCCTCTCTCTCGCTCTCCATTTCTTCCTCCCTCTCTATCTGCTACTCCTCTCCCTGTGCAAGGACCATTCTGTAGAAACAGGTGTTGAGGAGTGGAGGAACTCTCAGATAAACACTTGTCCTAACTGTGGTGTTTCACCTCAGCTAAACCAGGCAATTATCTCTCTCACACATACAGTACATACACAATCTTCTGGTGTGTGTGTGTGTGTGTGCGTGCGTGTGTGTGTGTGTATATGGTAGAGATCATTTAGTTTATCCATGTCTAATATATATATTTTTATATCCTTTATTTTTTACGGGGTGGATCAGCTTTAATATTGCAGATAGACTGTGTCTTCTCCCAATGTAATTGTCTATATCATTTCCAATCCCCCATTTGTTTGTAATATATTTTCCTATTATCCCTGTCTACAATTAATTCTAACCAATGAGGGTCAGAGCAGAGGCAGCCACTTGTGAATTCTTCCAATTACATCCCAAGTGAATGCAATGACATGGAAGTTCTCTCGATCAGTGTTTTAAAAGGAGAAGGTAGATGTCTGACTCTGATAGGAGAAACAGTCTAGCTTTGTGTTTATGTGGGACAATGTATGTGTGTGCATGGCAGCCTCTTTGTGCGCTCCACCCTTGTGTGTGTGTCTGTGTACTGTACGTGCCAGCTCATCTGTGTGCTTGTGTCTTTGTACAATACGTGTCAGCTTATCTGTGTGTGTGTATGTGTGTGCCAGCTTATCTCTGTGTGCCTGCCTCTCTCTCTCTCTGTGTGTTTGTCTGCCCCTGCCCTCCCCCTGTCGTTGAGTCCCCTACACCTGTGTGCCCTGGTGAATGTAAATCAGTACTCTCATGGGAAGGTTTATGTGGTAAATGATGATAGCAGTGTGCTGCTGCTCACTGGGCATGGTGGACTTGTCTTCCCCATGTTGGTGCTGCACCACCACTCATTCATCTTAGAGGGAGCATGGAGACACATACAAATTCATCGTCTTGGAGGAAGCATGGACACACGCACAAACACACACACAGAGAGAGACACTCACACGCACATATTAATCTTGGATGAAGCCAATTAGCTCAGTTGGTTGGGTGTGTGGTGCCTAGTTGGAACAAAATCCTGCAGTACCTGCAGTCTTCCTCTCTCTGCGTCTACATGTCTCCCTGTTAGATAAGCAGAATGATTACTGTATTCAGTAATTGGTCAGAAGTGTCTGGGAATGACTTCAGATGATTCCCGCTAATTGTCACGCAAAATCCCTGGAAAACTGTCTAGTTGTGCTTTACCAGAGAGCTTAATTTACTTTCACCATGCGTAGCCCTCTCTTAACTTAAGCATCAGTTCCTAGAAAGCAGCCGTGATGCTTTAGGGAAAGCTCTGAATAGAAAGTAGCATTTACTCGTCTCTGTTGGAGCTGGATGGTACTGGATGGAGCTACAATGGAGGACAGTGAGGACCACACCGCAGCATGCTACTCTGCTTCTTCAAGTTTAACTGCACTGTTCACTGGGAGTTCCCTGAGAGGGCATCCGTCTCGTCTACTGTGGGCTATGCTAATGGGGGCGTAGAATGTCTTGGTCATTAAGACCAGTGTTTCTCAACTCGCGTCATATTGTAGACTCGTTCTGAGGTTACACATTTTTATTCCAGTAATATGCAACATCACAAGCAAAGGAAACCCGGCACACTGCTGAAAAGGAGATACCGGTTGAAAAGGAGATACTGGCTGAAAAGGAGATACCGGTTGAAAAGGAGATACCGGTTGAAAAGGGGATACCGGTTGAAAAGGGGATACCGGTTGAAAAGGGGATACCGGTTGAAAAGGAGATACCGGTTGAAAAGGAGATACGGTTGAAAAGGAGATACCGGCTGAAAAGGGGATACCGGTTGAAAAGGAGATACCGGTTGAAAAGGAGATACCGGTTGAAAAGGAGATACCGGCTGAAAAGGAGCTACCGGCTGAAAAGGGGATACCGGCTGAAAAGGGGATACCGGCTGAAAAGGGGATACCGGCTGAAAAGGGGATACCGGTTGAAAAGGGGATACCGGCTGAAAAGGAAATACCGGCTGAAAAGGGGATACCGGCTGAAAAGGGGATACCGGCTGAAAAGGGGATACCGGCTGAAAAGGAGATACCGGCTGAAAAGGAGATACCGGCTGAAAGGGAGATACCGGCTGAAAAGGAGATACTGGCAAGATCAGTGTGCAGGTTTTAATTTTCTCTTAAGATATCATCAAATTATTCCCACGCACCTGCAACAATCAGACTCTGATGTGAACAATGTCAAAAGTACAGAAAAAAGGAACACGTAATTCATAAGAGACTAGCAAAGATTTCCACAATGTACTGTGAGGAATCTACACAGTGAACTCTATTCCCCACATAGAGAGGAGAGACTTTGTTATGGGCAGAAACATTTCTGCTACTTAATAAGGGGCTGTAGCCATGCAGAGTTGGCTGTCATGTTTTAATGAGCTTTCATAGTGAGATGTGCTCCCTTTCCTCCCGCATTAATATGATGCTACGCTAATATAGCACACAGAGCTACATCCCGCTCCAGGTAGCCTATTCCTAATTAGACACCCTGCTAGCTATCATAATAATGTAGCCATAGCCAGCATGGTTTCTGAATGGGAATTTATTTTAGGGGATAGAAGCTTTGTAGTCAACAGTTGGAACTGGTGTGTGTGTGTGTGTGTGTGTGTGTGTGTTTGGAGGGACACACTGCAGGAGAGGACACATCCAGTCTGTGTGTATGTGAGTTGAGCAATGTTTGTGTGTTCATCCACTTCCGCCAACACCAAATGTAATATTTAATGTCTAGGGGAAACGTGTGTGTGTGTGTGTGTGTGTGTGTGTGTGTGTGTGTGTGTGTGTGTGTGTGTGTGTGCGCGTGTGCGTCGATCTGGTGTTGTGGGTGTTTTAAGTGTTTGCTTGCGTGCATGTCCAGCTAATCAGATTGTCCTTATAACTCGACGAAATCCAATTCCACTCACAAATGCTGAGTTATCACAAACTACAACTGTGAGTCTGTCCTGATTTAGCAGCCCTGTTTCCATGTGCAACACAAAATGGATTCTCACCTTCCCTTAACATAATGCAATCACTCCCCCCCAGTAGAATGGCTGTGTTGCCTGGACTGATAGACAGGCTTTTCCTAGGCTACATCCCAAATGGCACCCTATTCACTATACAGTGGACCTTTGACCAGAGCCCAGGATTTGGGATGCAGACCTAGTCAATAATCAACAGGCTTGTATATATTTGAAGAGAGAGATGCTAATATTAGTCTGATGTGGACAGTTTGTGCATCCTGCTTGTTCTAAAGCCCCGATGGGTTAGTAATGGAAGAAGCTTTTCCCACTGTCACCTTCAATGATTTTTTGTAGGGATTATCTTTTTTTGTTTGTTTTTTTAACCTTTACTTAACTAGGCAAGTCAGTTAAGAACAAATTCTTATTTATAATGACGGCCTACCCCTGGCCAAATCAAATCAAATCAAATTTTATTTGTCACATACACATGGTTAGCAGATGTTAATGCGAGTGTAGCGAAATGCTTGTGCTTCTAGTTCCGACAATGCAGTAATAACGAGCAAGTAATCTAACTAACAATTCCAAAAAAACTACTATACACAGTGTAAGGGGATAAAGAATATGTACATAAGGATATATGAATGAGTGATGGTACAGAGCAGCATAGGCAAGATACAGTAGATGATATCGAATACAGTATATACATATGAGATAAGTATGTAAACCAAGTGGCATAGTTAAAGTGGCTAGTGATACATGTATTACATAAGGATGCAGTCGATGATATAGAGAACAGTATCAACGTATGCATATGAGATGAACAATGTAGGGTAAGTAACATTATATAAGGTAGCATTGTTTAAAGTGGCTAGTGATATATTTACATCATTTCCCATCAATTCCCATGATTAAAGTGGCTGGAGTAGAGTCAGTGTCATTGACAGTGTGTTGGCAGTAGCCACTCAATGTTAGTGGTGGCTGTTTAACAGTCTGATGGCCTTGAGATAGAAGCTGTTTTTCAGTCTCTCGGTCCCAGCTTTGATGCACCTGTACTGACCTCGCCTTCTGGATGACAGCGGGGTGAACAGGCAGTGGCTCGGGTGGTTGATGTCCTTGATGATCTTTATGGCCTTCCTGTAGCATCGGGTGGTGTAGGTGTCCTGGAGGGCAGGTAGTTTGCCCCCGGTGATGCGTTGTGCAGACCTCACTACCCTCTGGAGAGCCTTACGGTTGAGGGCGGTGCAGTTGCCATACCAGGCGGTGATACAGCCCGCCAGGATGCTCTCGATTGTGCATCTGTAGAAGTTTGTGAGTGCTTTTGGTGACAAGCCGAATTTCTTCAGCCTCCTGAGGTTGAAGAGGCGCTGCTGCGCCTTCCTCACGATGCTGTCTGTGTGAGTGGACCAATTCAGTTTGTCTGTGATGTGTATGCCGAGGAACTTAAAACTTGCTACCCTCTCCACTACTGTTCCATCGATGTGGATGGGGGTGTTCCCTCTGCTGTTTCCTGAAGTCCACAATCATCTCCTTAGTTTTGTTGACGTTGAGTGTGAGGTTATTTTCCTGACACCACACTCCGAGGGCCCTCACCTCCTCCCTGTAGGCCGTCTCGTTGTTGTTGGTAATCAAGCCTACCACTGTTGTGTCGTCCGCAAACTTGATGATTGAGTTGGAGGCGTGCATGGCCACGCAGTCGTGGGTGAACAGGGAGTACAGGAGAGGGCTCAGAACGCACCCTTGTGGGGCCCCAGTGTTGAGGATCAGCGGGGAGGAGATGTTGTTGCCTACCCTCACCACCTGGGGGCGGCCCGTCAGGAAGTCCAGTACCCAGTTGCACAGGGCGGGGTCGAGACCCAGGGTCTCAAGCTTGATGACGAGCTTGGAGGGTACTATGGTGTTGAATGCCGAGCTGTAGTCGATGAACAGCATTCTCACATAGGTATTCCTCTTGTCCAGATGGGTTAGGGCAGTGTGCAGTGTGGTTGAGATTGCATCGTCTGTGGACCTATTTGGGCGGCAAGCAAATTGGAGTGGGTCAAGGGTGTCAGGTAGGGTGGAGGTGATATGGTCCTTGACTAGTCTCTCAAAGCACTTCATGATGACGGATGTGAGTGCTACGGGGCGGTAGTCGTTTAGCTCAGTTACCTTAGCTTTCTTGGGAACAGGAACAATGGTGGCCCTCTTGAAGCATGTGGGAACAGCAGACTGGTATAGGGATTGATTGAATATGTCCGTAAACACACCGGCCAGCTGGTCAGAACCCCTAACCTGGACAACACCTGGGTCAATTGTGCGCCACCCTATGGGACTCCCAATCACGGCCGGTTGTGATACAGCCTGGAATCGAACCAGGGCCTGTAGTGACACCTCTAGCACTGAGATGCGGTACCTTAGACTGCTGCACCACTCGGGAGTTTTCACTGGACTGGAATTAAAACAACGCACCAGTTTAATTCTTGTGAATTCTACTGTCAAAGCTATTTTCCACGGGTAACCTGTTAACGGTTAACATCCCTAACTGACACCCCATCACACCCCATCACACACACACTTTCACACTCACCACGTACTCTGCTGCAACAGCTCAGTCTTATCTGTCCTGTTGCCAAGTCACTTTACCCCTACCTAAATGTACATAGCAAACTTAATTATCTCGTACCCCTGCACTCAGTACTGGTACTCCCTGTATGTAGCCATGTTATTACCTGGTACTCCCTGTATGTAGCCATGGTATAAACTGGTACTCCCGGTATGTAGCCATGTTATTACCTGGTACTTCCTGTATATAGCCATGGTATTACCTGGTACTCCCTGTATATAGCCATGTTATTACCTGGTACTCCCGGTATGTAGCCATGTTATTACCTGGTACTTCCTGTATATAGCCATGGTATTACCTGGTACTCCCTGTATATAGCCATGTTATTACCTGGTACTCCCTGTATATAGCCATGTTATTACCTGGTACTTCCTGTATATAACCATGTTATAAACTGGTACTGCCTGTATATAGCCATGTTATTACCTGGTACTCCCTGTATATAGCCATGTTATTACCTGGTACTCCCTGTATGTAGCCATGATAGAAACTGGTACTCCCTGTATATAGCCATGTTATTACCTGGTACTCCCTGTATGTGGCCATGTTATTACCTGGTACTCCCGGTATGTAGCCATGTTATTACCTGGTACTTCCTGTATATAGCCATGTTATTACCTGGTACTCCCTGTATATAGCCATGTTATTACCTGGTACTCCCTGTATATAGCCATGTTATTACCTGGTACTCCCTGTATATAGCCATGTTATTACCTGGTACTCCCTGTATGTGGCCATGTTATTACCTGGTACTCCCGGTATGTAGCCATGTTATTACCTGGTACTTCCTGTATATAGCCATGTTATTACCTGGTACTCCCTGTATATAGCCATGTTATTACCTGGTACTTCCTGTATATAACCATGTTATAAACTGGTACTGCCTGTATATAGCCATGTTATTACCTGGTACTCCCTGTATATAGCCATGTTATTACCTGGTACTCCCTGTATGTAGCCATGGTAGAAACTGGTACTCCCTGTATATAGCCATGTTATTACCTGGTACTCCCTGTATGTGGCCATGTTATTACCTGGTACTCCCGGTATGTAGCCATGTTATTACCTGGTACTTCCTGTATATAACCATGTTATTACCTGGTACTCCCTGTATATAGCCATGTTATTACCTGGTACTCCCTGTATATGGCCATGTTATTACCTGGTACTCCCTGTATATGGCCATGTTATTACCTGGTACTTCCTGTATATAGCCATGTTATTACCTGGTACTCCCTGTATATAGCCATGTTATTACCTGGTACTCCCTGTATATAGCCATGTTATTACCTGGTACTCCCTGTATATAGCCATGTTATTACCTGGTACTTCCTGTATATAGCCATGTTATTACCTGGTACTCCCTGTATATAGCCATGTTATTACCTGGTACTCCTGTATATAGCCATGTTATTACCTGGTACTCCTGTATATAGCCATGTTATTACCTGGTACTCCCTGTATATAGCCATGTTATTACCTGGTACTCCCTGTATATAGCCATGTTATTACCTGGTACTCCCTGTATATAGCCATGTTATTACCTGGTACTCCCTGTATATAGCCATGTTATTACCTGGTACTCCCTGTATATAGCCATGTTATTTTTACCCCTTATTTTCTTTGTTATTCACTGTGTATTTGTTCCTCATGTCACTAATAAAAAATATCTATGATCTTTAACTCTGTGGAGAGAGAGGGATGGAAAGGGGGACAGTGGCTGTCCTATATTCTGATGCCACACCTATTATCCATAGAAACCATGTCTTTTGTTCAGAGAAAGGTCAGAGTCCCACTTCTGCCATTGTTTTGCATCCAACCATTCTGATCAGTACAGCTTCAGTATGCTAAACTAACTCGCATTCTGGGTCACTGACTCCCTACTGTAGGTGTCCAGGGAAGTGGATGCTTATTGTAGAGAGATGGCAGTTATGTGTTTTTTACATTTGTATTGTGCGTTCTCCCTTCCAGCAAGAAGACAGTGAATCAACAAACATTAAACACCAGGGGACATCTACAATTTATCAATTTATGGACATGAGGTGTTTTGTCATGAGTTCACTGGATTGGGTTTGTTTGGATTTTCTCTGTGTGTGTGTGTGTGTGTGTGTGTGTGTGTGTGTGTGTGTGTGTGTGTGTGTGTGTGAGTGCGTCTTTGTGCGCACCTGTGTGTGCGTATGTGTTCTTCAGTAATTGAGGCATCAGTGTGTGACAGTGTCAACACTCTAGAGGCTGAGCAACGCTCCATGTGTTATACACCCCCTACTTTGTCTGTGTGTCATCTTTGGTTTCGGGGGAGGTTACTTCATATAACTCATTGGCACTTGCAGTTCTATTTACAAACAAGTGCAAGGGGCTGTAGTGTCCGACTGTTGGCGCTATCATGCCAACTCCCTGCCACTCATTGTCATGACTTGATAATGACCGCAAACAAGTTTCAATGTCACGTGCACAAGTATAGTGAAATGCCTTTCTTGTAAACTGTAAGGTCACGAACAGAGCTGGGGCCAGACTACAGGGGCTGTACTTCTGACTGGAAACTAAAGTTACAGATTATGCCTTTAACAAATGTACAGTTGAAGTCAGACGTTTACATACACCTCAGCTAAATACATTTAAACTCAGTTTTTCACAATTCCTGACATTTAATCCTAGTAAATATTCCCTGTTTTAGGTCAATTAGGATCACCACTTTATTTTAATAATGTGAAATATCAGAATAATCATAGATAATTATTTGTCAGCTTTTATTTCTTTCATCACATTCCCAGTGGGTCAGAAGTTTACATACACTCAATTAGTATTTGGTAGCATTGCCTTTAAATTGTTTAACTTGCGTCAAACGTTTCGGGGAGCCTTCCACAAGCTTCCCACAACAAGTTTTGTGAATTTTGGTCCATTCCTCCTGACAGAGCTGGTGTAACTGAGTCAGGTTTGTAGGCCTCCTTGCTCGCACACACTTTTTCAGTTCTGCCCACACATTTTCTATAGGATTGAGGTCAGGGCTTTGTGATGGCCATTCCAATACCCTGACTTTGTTGTCCTTAAGCCATTTTGCCACAACTTTTTAGTATGCTCTTGAGATGTTATGTCAATGTAGGGCTCGTTTTACCTGTTTCCTCCAGCATCTTCACAAGGTCCTTTGCTGTTGTTCTGCGATTGATTTGCACTTTTCGTACCAAAGTACGTTCATCTCTAGGAGACAGAACACGTCTCCTTCCTGAGCGGTATGCCGGCTGCGTGGCCCCATGGTGTTTGTACTTGTGTACTATTGTTTGTATAGATGAACGTGGTACCTTCAGGCATTTGGAAATTGCTCCCAAGGATGAACCAGACATGTTGAGGTCTACAATTTTTTTTCTGAGGCCTTGACTGATTTCTTTAGATTTTCCCATGATGTCAAGCAAAGAGGCACTGAGTTTGAAGGTAGGCCTTGAAATACATCCACAGGTACACCTCCAATTGACTCAAATTATGCCAATTAGCCTATCAGAAGCTTCTAAAGCCATGACATCATCTTCTGGAATTTTCCAAGCTGTTTGCCAGGTCGCAATTGTAAATGAGAACTTGTTCTCAACTTGCCTACCTGGTTAAATAAAGATGAAATCAAATAAATAAAATAAAGGCAGGGTCAACTTAGTGTACGTAAACTTCTGACCCACTGGAATTGTGATACAGTGAATTATAAGTTAAATAATCTGTCTGTAAATAATTGTTGGGAAAATTACTCATGTCATGCACAAAGTAGTCACCCGCGCAAAGGCACCCGCGCTAACCGACTTGCCAAAACTATAGTTTGTTAACAAGAAATTTGTGGAGTTGTTGAAAAACGAGCTTAAATGACTCCAACATAAGGATGTAAACTTTCGACTTCAACTGTATATCTGACATGTGTAATGCATTACTTTTCACCAGAGGTAGGCACACACTGACACACACACACTGACACACACACTGAGAGACACACACTGTCACGCCCTGACCATAGAGAGCCCTCGGTCCAGAGCTTCCGCCGACGGTCCCCGGTCCGGAGCTTCCGGCGACGGTGCGGAGCCTCCGCCGAGGGTCAACGGTCCGGAGCTTCCGGCGACGGTCCCCGGTCCGGAGCTTCCAGGCAAGGCGTCCAGTCCAGCTCCATGGCCGGAGCCCTCCTTTGCGCGGGTGCCCAGTCCAGGCACTGCGTTCAGTTCCGCCCCAAGGCCGGAGCCTTCCTCTGCGCCGGTCACCAGTCCAGGCACGGCGTCCAACCCAGCTCCATGGCCGGAGCCCTCCTTTGCACCGATGCCCAGTCCAGGCACTGCGTTCAGTTCCGCCCCAAGGCCGGAGCCTTCCTCTGCACCGGTGCCCAGTCAAGAGCCCTTGGTTCTCTATGGTGTAGTAGGTCAGGGTGTGACTAGGGGGTGATCTAGTATATATATTTCTATGTTGGTGCTAATGTGGTTCCCAAGTAGAGGCAGCTGTTTATCGTTGCCTCTGATTGGGGATCATATTTAGGTAGCTATTTCCCCAACTGTGTTTTGTGGGATATTGAGTGTTCGTTAGTGTGTTTGGGCACTACTTCCTCAAGTTAAGTTTTGTTATGTTGTTTTATTAGTTTCACTTAAATAAATATGTGGAACTATACTCACGCTGCACCTTGGTCTGCTCATTTCCATGATCGTGACACACACAGACATTCTCACTCACACACACCGGCCCTTCTGAGATGAGAGTGATCACTAATTAAGCTAGCAGCAGCTGTCCTGCCGCCCACACTGTTCCGATAGTGCTCCTTAACTGTGTGCGTTTGCGTGTGTGCATGCGTGGCTCAAGGTCACAAAGAGTTCACGGTTGGTATTCTTATCAAAACTAAATTAAATGTCAATTAACCAATTTGAAAGAATTTGGATTTTACCTAAATTTGATTCTAGGCCTGCTTCATACTCAGAATGTCAACAAGACATGTCAACACTAAAATAACAATCCACCTTTGACCTTTTGCTCTTTGTGCCACTGTTTTCTACTCAATGCAGATGTCGATCCCCAAAATCAAACAGCTGACTGAGATTAAAGCCTCTGCTGCCATCATGACTCAAATATCAAATGGTGATTAAGAAGAAAGACGTTTCGGACCAGTTCTCTGCACTTTACACCTCTATTTTCACAATCTTCCCTTTTTCACTGTCCCCCTCTCTCTTCATCCCTCTATCTGTCAACATTTCTCTGCCTGCCTTCTTTCCGGTCTCCCCTTTCTCAACTCATCCACTTTCTTCTACCTCTTTCTTTCCCTTTAGTTCCTCTGTCTTTCTCCCTCCCAACTCACCACCCTTGATCTCTTTTCCCCTCTTCCTACTTTTCTCCACATTTACTATAACAGTCTCTCCCTCTTTTCCCTCCTTCCCTGCCTCTTTTCTCCTGTTCTCTCATCCTACTTTTTTGTTTTCTCAACCCATCCATACGTACTACCTCAAGTCTCTCTCTCTTCCTCTTTTCCCTCGTTCCCTCTGTTTCTGGCCTCCTTTACTCTCATGGAGTGTTTCTCTCCCCCTCCTTTTTTTTCAGTTGGAATTTATGAACCTCTTGGGACTTTTACTTATAGCGTGACAGGAATGAAAGCCTTCTCCCTCGCTCTCTCTGTTTCTCTCTCCCTCCCTCTTTTCTTTCTCTCTCTTTCCCTCCCTCTCGTTCTCTCTCTTTTCCCCTCTCTCACCACTGTAAAAAAAATAGCCCTCAATGTTTTTATTTTCTATCTCTGTTCTCTCACCTTCCTCTCTCTCTCCCCCTCCTTCTCTAAGTGCCTAAAGAAAGTATTCACACCACTTGTTCTTACAGCCTGAATTTAAAATGGATTAAATTGTCCTCAACCCAATTGAGATGGTTTGGGATGAGTTGGACCGCAGAGTGAAGGAAAAGCAGCCAACAAGCGTTCAGAATATGTTGGAACTCCTTCAAGACTGTTGGAAGCTGGTTGAGAGAATGCCAAGAGTGTGAAAAGCTGTCAAAACAAAGGGTGGCTACTTTGAAGAATCTCAAATATAAAATGTATTTTCATTTGTTGAACACTTTTTTGGTTACTACATGATTCCATATGTGTTATTGAGCAGGCCGTTTAGTTTGGGCAACTTATTCATCCAAGCTACTCAATACTGCCCCCCAGCCATAAGAAGTTAATGAGCATTTCTCCTTTACCAAGATAATCCATCCACCTGAGAGGTGTGGCATATCAAGAAGCGGATTAAACAGCATGATCATTACAAAGGCGCACCTTTTGCTGGGGACAATAAAAGGCCACTCTAAAATGTGCAGTTTTGTCACACAACACAATGCCACAGATGTCTCAAGTTTTGAGGGAGCGTGCAATTGGCATGCTGACTGCAGGAATGTCCACCAGAGCTTTTGCCAGAGAATTGAACGTTAATTTCTCTACCATAAGGCTCCTCCAACATCATTTTAGAGAATTTGGCAGTACGTCCAACCGGCCTCACAACCGCAGACCACGTGTAACCAGCCCAGGATCTCCACATCCGGCTTCTTCACTTGGGGGATCATCTGAGACCAGCCATCCGGACAACTGATGAAACTGTGGGATTGAACAACCAAAGAAGTTCTGCACAAATGGTCAGTAACCGTCTCAGGAAAGCTTATCTACATGAGTCAACACCAGGGCTGATCCTGCATTCAGAAAGTATTCAGACCCCTTGACTTTCTTCTAATTCCTAATTGTTTTCCCTCATCAATCTACACACACAACCCCATTATGACAAAGCAAAAACAGGTTTTTAGAAACGTTTGTAAATGTATACAAAAACAAAAATAGAATTATCACATTTACATAAGAATTCAGACCCTTTACTTTGTTGAAGCACCTTTGGCAGCGATAACAGTCTTGAGTCTTCTTGGGTATGACGCTACAAGCTCCCATTCCTCTCTGCACATCTTCTCAAGCTCTGTCAGGTTGGATGGGGAGCTTTGCTGCATAGCTATTTTCAGGTCTCTTCGATCGAGTTGAAGTCCGGGCTCTGGATGGGCCACTCAAGGGCATTCAGAGACTTGTCCAGAAGCCACTCCTGCATTGTCTTGGCTGTGTGCTTAGGGACGTTGTCTTGTTTGAAGGTGAACATTTGCCCCCAGTCTGAAGTCATGAGCGCTCTTGAGCAGGTTTTCATCAAGGATCTCTGTACTTTGCTCAGTTAATCTTTCCCTCGATCCTGACTATTCTCCCAGTCCCTGCCGCTGACAAACATTCCCACAGCATGATGCTGCCGTCACCATGCTTCACCGTAGGGATGGTGCCAGGTTTCCTCCATACATGACGCTTGGCATTCAAGCCAAAGAGTAAAATCTTGGTTCCATCAATCTTGGTTCCATCAGAGAATCTTGTTTCTCACGGTTTGAGAGTCCTTTAGGTGCCTTTTGACTGTCATGTGCCTTTTACATCTGGCCACTCTACCATAAAGGCCTGATTTGGTGGAGTGCTGCAGAGATGGTGGTCCTTCTGGAAGGTTCTCCCTCTCCACAGAGGAACTCTGGAGCTTTGTCAGAGTGACCATCGGGTTCTTGGTCACCTTCTCCCCCGATTGCTCAGTTTGGCCTGGTGGACAGCTCTAGGAAGAGTCTAGGTGGTTCCAAACTTCTTTCATTGAAGAATGATGGAGGCCACTGTGTTCTTGGGGGACCTTTAATGCTGCAGACATTTTTTGGTACCCTTCCACAGTTTTGCGCTCGACACAATCCTGTCTCGGAGCTCTACGGACAATTCCTTCGACCTCAAGCCTTGGTTTTTGCTCTGACATGCACTTTCAACTGTGGGACCTGATATAGACAGGTGTGTGCCTTTCGAAAACATGTCCAATCAATTGAATGTCCCACAGGTGGACTCCAATCCATTTGTAGAAACATTGTAATGATGATCAATGGAAACAGGATGCACCTGAGCTCAATTTTGAGTCTCATAGCAAAGGGTCTGAATATTTATGTAAGTAAGCTATCTCTGTTTTTATTTTCAATGCATTTTTCTAAAGGCTTGTTTTCGCTTTGTCATTATGGTTCGTTGTGTGTAGATTGATTTTTTTTTTTAATGAAATCCATTCTATAATAAGGCTGTAACATAACAAAATGTGGAAAAAGGGAAGGGGTCTCAATACTTTCCAAATGCATTGTACGTGCTCATCTTTGTCCTCCTCACCAGCATCTTGACCTTACTGCAGTTCGGTGTCGTTACCAACTTCAGTGGACAAATGCTCACCTTCGATGGCCGCTGGCACGCTGGAGGAGTGTGCTCCTCACGGATGAATCACGGTTTCAACTGTATCACATGTATGGTGTTGTATGGGCGAGCGGTTTGCTGTTGTGAACAGAGTGCACCATGGTGGCATTAGGGTTATGGTATGGGCAGGCATAAGCTACGGATAACTAACACAATTGCATTTTATTGATGGCAATTTGAATGCACAGAGATACTGTGACGAGATCGTAAGGCCCATTGTCGTACCATTCATCTGCCGCCTTCACTTCATGTTTCAGCATAATAATGCACGGCCCCATGTCACAAGGATCTGTACATGATTCCTGTAAGCTGAACATGTCCCAGTTCTTCCATGACCTCCATTCTTACCAGACATGTTACCCATTGAGCATGTTTGGGATGCTCTGGATCAACGTGTACAACAGCGTGATCCAGTTCCCTTCCAATATCCAGCAACTTCGCACAGCCATTGAAGAGGAGTGGGACAACTTTCTACAGGACAAAATCAACAGCCTGAACTCTATACAAAGGAGATATGTCGCGCTGCGTGAGTCAAATGGTGGTCAGATACTGACTGGTTTTCTGAATTTATGTATCTGTGACCAACTGATGCATATCTGTATTCCCTGTCATGTGAAAGCCGTAGATCAGGGCCTAATGTAGTTATTTCATTTGACTGATTTTCTTATAATGAACTGTATGTAACTCAATTCAATCTTAGAAATTGTTGCATGTTGTGTTGATATTTTTGTTCAATGTAAATCTACTTGAAAATCTACAGCAAGACAAGAAAATGGTTGTCTAGCAATGATCAACATCCAATTTGACAGAAGTTTAAGAATTTTGTAAAGAATAATGGGCAAATGTTGCACAATTTTTTAAATTTTTTTACCTTTATCAGTTCATCAGTTAAGAACAAATTCTTATTTACAATGACGGCCTACCCTGGCCAAACCCGGACGACACTGGGTCAATTGTGCACCGCCCTATGGAACTCCCAATCACGACCGGATGTGATACAGCCTGGATTCAAACCAGGGTCTGTAGTGACGCCTCTTGCACTGAGATGCAGTGACTTAGAACGCTGCGCCACTCGGGAGCTACAATCCAGGTGTGGAAAGCTCTTAGAGACTTACCCAGAAAGAATCACAGCTGTAATCGCTGCCAAAGTTGCTTCTACAGAGTATTGACTCGGGAGTGAAAACGTATGTAAATTAGATATTTCTGTGTTTCATTTTCAATACATTTCTAAAAACATGGATTCATTTTGTTATTATGGGGTATTGTGAGGGAAAAAAATATTTAATAAATTTTAAATTCAGGCTGTAACACAACAAATGTTGGAATAAGTCAGAGTATGAATACTTTCTGAAGGCACTCTATCTCTCGTTCTCTTGCCCTTTCATGTTCACTGTGTGACAGCTGCAGGTTTTGATGCAAAACAGGAGTTGGAACAATATGCTGGGCAGAAATACAAAGAAAGAGAGAAGAGAGGAAGGGGTGGACTGAAACAAATAAAGACCTGTATATACTGTACCTCTGCTGATTGGACGATTGGGTGATGCATAAATGATGTGAGTTGGATGGGGGAATCACTGTGCAATGGATTGGGTGGAAGAGTGGCTTTTTACAAGGTGTTGCAGCACCTTACACAAACACACACATACACACACACACAGCGTACATGCACAGGGGTTGTGTGATCAGAAGATTTGAATCTCATTCTTTTGATTGGCATCTGCCTTTGAGGGTCATCTAATATGATCCTTTCATGAAAGATGGGCAGATCTTAAATGGGGGACACACACAGAGGAGTTTAAGTCTGGACCTCCGCTCTACCCAGACCTTTAGCTGTGGACAGAGAGGTGAAGAGCAAAGATAGAGAGGGAGGACAGATAAGAGAGGGAGGACAGATAAGAGAGGGAGGACAGATAAGAGAGGGAGGACAGATAAGAGAGGGAGGACAGATAAGAGAGGGAGGACAAATAAAGAGAGGGAGGACAGATAAAGGGAGGACAAATAAGAGAGGGAGGACAGATAAAGAGAGGGAGGACAGATAAAGAGAGGGAGGACAGATAAAGAGAGGGAGGACAAATAAAGAGAGGGAGGACAGATAAAGAGAGGGAGGACAGATAAAGAGAGGGAGGACAGATAAAGAGAGGGAGGACAGATAAAGAGAGGGAGGACAGATAAAGAGAGGGAGGACAAATAAGAGAGGGAGGACAGATAAAGAGAGGGAGGACAAATAAAGAGAGGGAGGACAGATAAAGAGAGGGAGGACAGATAAAGAGAGGGAGGACAGATAAAGAGAGGGAGGACAGATAAAGAGAGGGAGGACAAATAAGAGAGGGAGGACAAATAAGAGAGGGAGTACAAATAAGAGAGAGAGGACAGATAAGAGAGAGAGGACAGATAAGAGAGGCATGTGGTCAGCCAGGCCACGTATGGCTGCACGATATTGGCAAAATATCTAGGCCTTATTTTTAACCAAATGTTGCAATTGTGATTTGTCTTAAAACAAAAAAACGCTTTGGTGAACTGTTGGAATCATGGAAATAGAATGATTATTATAATTCTATAGTTAGAATATATTAGTGGGCACTTTGAATACAGTGTTTGACATGGCAAGAATGAAAATGCCAGAGAGGAGTTATTGTGACAGTATAGAAACCAAAGTGTTGGTCAGTGTTTCCTAGGGGACCCTATAATCTTTGGCTACATTAAATGTTTTCTCATAGCTTCTTCATGTAGCTAACATATTCATGCTTTGCCTAATCCTCTTTGGTTTAGAAAATACTGTTGCACAAACAACTAGCTGATTTAGTCCTCACCATCACTGGAATAATCAGGCTGTATAGCCAGGTACATTTGCTCTGACTCAGTACATTTATTAGCTAACCAGCTAACTTGTTATTAGCATTAGTGGCTAACAGGTTTTAGCCACAATTTGCTAAGAAAGGACAAACTAGCTGTTTGCAGATGTAAGAAACACCAACTAATAGTGTCGTTATAGAACGCTTGTGGATTTATATAAAGATGTGAAGTGGAAACGGCATCGTAGGCATCGACGCAAGTGTCTCCTCGTCAAGCAACAACAAATGCGCTCCATGTGTGAAAGGGGGCAAGGCTAGGTCTGTGTGGAAAGCGGCATGGATAGGCAGAGAGAGAGCGGAGAGAGATGACTCAAGTAGCGGAGCAAATTATAAAAATGGACGTTACACAGGGCTTACCACATTTAATAAACCAAACATTCAAATACCATTATAGAAGGTAAAGTAAAAACCCAAACCGGTCCGTGCATCAATACTGGTATAAAGTCAAATACGGTATACAGCCCAGCCCTACTGTAACCTGACACCTGTGTAGCTCTATCAGAACTACAGCAGGACTCAGACACAGCCCTGGGGTACCCCAGAATGGATTGAAGATGACATTGTGTTAAATAGATGGCATGGTACATCCACTGTGACTTGAATACTGCAATTATAGGGATTATTGCATAGCAGAACTAGCTAGCATTATAAAACTAGAAAGCAGAGATTAGACGTTAGCTAGAGAGCAGAGATTAACCTGTTCTGTGTATTGGAGGGATCCCAGGGCCTCCTCAGTCAGGGAGATATTGTAATAATTGCCCTCATGTTTACTGGAACAGACCAGGGTATTCCACCGACTGGACATATCAAATAGATTCATCACAGGAAAGAAAAATAAGAAACTTGTGTGTGTGTGTGTGTGCCGCCTTCATGTGTCTATGTCCAGTATTCAGTCAGGGTGATTGCCTTTAAGAACTTTTCTAGTGCGTGTGTAAAACTAGATGTATGGTTGGCACTGTTCTCTTTCACATGTTACTCTCTTCAACACTGAAACATAGAGCATTAGAACTAACACCTCTCTTTTGCTCCTGTCCCCCCAGAGCTGATCAGGTTGCGTTACGGGGAGCTGTGCGGGGAGCTGCTGTGTGTGGAGCTGGACAGGGAACGCCAGGGCCTGGGTCTGAGCCTGGCTGGAAACAAGGACCGCTCCTGCCTCAGCATCTTCGTGGTAGGCATCAGCCCCGGGGGCCCCGCCGCCAAGGACGGACGCATCCGCATAGGGGACGAGCTGCTGGAGGTGAGGGGGTGCCACACCTAAACACACACACTAGTGATGTGTGGGTCAACTCATAACCCGCAGGCAGCTTTTGGGTCATGAAATATTGTGTGGATGAAGTGTGGGTGGGTTGAATAAAGAGAAAACGATGCATTAAAAACCCATGAATGTCTAATTACTGTGCAGTTGATATCTATAGGATACAGTGAGGTTTATATTTTGTTCTCTGTATCTGGTGTTAGTGTGTAGCCTCAGCTTTAGGGCCTAACTGTAGCATGTCAAATACACGCAGCTAACAAATGCTGAATAAATACACGCCAACTGACAAATACACGCCAGCTGACAAATACACAAATACACACCAGCTGACCAACTGACAAATACACGCCAGCTGACAAATACACGCCAGCTGACAAATACACGCCAGCAAATACACGCCAGCTGACAAATACACGCCAGCTGACAAATACACGCCAGCTGACAAATACACGCCAGCTAACTGACAAATACACGCCAGCTGACAAATACACGCCAGCTGACAAATACACGCCACTGACAAATACACGCCAACTGACAAATACACGCCAGCTGACAAATACACGCCAACTGACAAATACACACCAACTGACAAATACACGCCTACTGACAATTACAAATACGCCTACTGACAAATACACACCAGCTGACAAATACACGCCAGCTGACAAATACACGCCACACAAATACACGCCAGCTGACTGACAAATGCACACAAATAACTGACAAATGCACAAATACCAACTGGCAAATGCACAAATACAACTGACAAATACACACCAACTGACAAATACACGCCAACAAATACACACCAACTGACAAATACACGCCAACTGACAAATACACACCAACTGACAAATACACGCCACTGACAAATACAAAGCTGACAAATACACACCAACTGACAAATACACACCAACTGACAAATACACACCAACTGACAAATGCACACCAACTGACAAATGCACACCAACTGACAAATGCACACCAACTGACAAATGCACACCAACTGACAAATACACGCCAACTGACAAATGCACGCCAACTGACAAATACACACCAGCTGACAAATGCACACCAACTTACAAATACACGCCAACTGACAAATACACGCCAACTGACAAATGCACGCCAACTGACAAATACACGCCAACTGACAAATACAGCCAACTGACAAATACACGCCAACTGACAAATACACGCCAACTGACAAATACTTTTGGAAAAAGTGAAATGGAGAGTTGAAAATAAATAGAAGGAGGGCCAGAACAGTAGTCTAATGTTTGGGAAAGATTTGGTGAATAGCAGAGGATGATAGCAGTGCCGGCTATGTTATGTAGGCTGTAATGATTGTGAGGCGCTATACAAATTCAACAGTCACAAGACGGCGGCTTCAAAATGGCAGGTCAAGGGAAATGTACTCATAGGCGGGGCGTGAGTTTCCAGTTTGGAGGTGCTAATTTCCACCATAAAAATGTGTATTTTATCATAAAGCATTCCATTCATAACATCACATTTGCAGACTTATGTAAGATAGCCTACTATTCATAATGTGATGAAGATTGGATAGTCATCATTTAGGCAAGAAAGACCTTTCAATGTATGGCTGAGTGCGTAGTGGCATAGATTAGGCCTAGGTTATAGGCTATATCAGATACGTTTCTCTGTACAGAAAACATATTCCCTTTTATGAACGCATTTCATGCAATTCTACTGCACTTTATATGACTGGAGAGATTAGCAGTCTTTTTTAATACTATAAAAATGACATGGTAGCCTACTCTGCTGACACTGACAAACTGATCAATAAAAACAATGTTGTCTAATCCACATAATAGGCCTAGGAGAAGGGGAGACACAAACACAAAATGATGTCCATCTAGCCTGGAAGAGGAAATTCACACGGATCCAACGATAATAAAGAGTGAATATGCTCACTCACTGGGAAAAAGGCAGATGCTCTGCGCTAGTGCCAATAAGTTAGACTATACTGTTCGCTCAGTTAAGTTGAGAATTTTGATAAGGATAATGGGCAAATGTTGCGCAATTTTATTTTTTATTTAACCTTTATTTAACGAGACAAGTCAGTTAAGAACAAATTCTTATTTACAATGACGGCCTACCCTGGCCAAACCCGGACGACACTGGGCCAATTGTGCGCCGCCCTATGGAACTCCCAATCACGACCGGATGTGATACAGCCTGGATTCAAACCAGGGTCTGTAGTGACACCTCTTGCACTGAGATGCAGTGACTTAGAACGCTGCGCCACTCGGGAGCTACAATCCAGGTGTGGAAAGCTCTTAGAGACTTACCCAGAAAGAATCACAGCTGTAATCGCTGCCAAAGTTGCTTCTACAGAGTATTGACTCTGGAGTGAAAACGTATGTAAATTAGATATTTCTGTGTTTCATTTTCAATACATTTCTAAAAACATGGATTCATTTTGTTATTATGGGGTATTGTGAGGGAAAAAAATATTTAATACATTTTAAATTCAGGCGGTAACACAACAAATGTTGGAATAAGTCAGAGTATGAATACTTTCTGAAGGCACTCTATCTCTCGTTCTCTTGCCCTTTCATGTTCACTGTGTGACAGCTGCAGGTTTTGATGCAAAACAGGAGTTGGAACAATATGCTGGGCAGAAATACAAAGAAAGAGAGAAGAGAGGAAGGGGTGGACTGAAACAAATAAAGACCTGTATATACTGTACCTCTGCTGATTGGACGATTGGGTGATGCATAAATGATGTGAGTTGGATGGGGGAATCACTGTGCAATGGATTGGGTGGAAGAGTGGCTTTTTACAAGGTGTTGCAGCACCTTACACAAACACACACATACACACACACACACACACACACACACATACATACAGCGTACATGCACAGGGGTTGTTTGATCAGAAGATTTGAATCTCATTCTTTTGATTGACAGCTGCCTTCGAGGGTCATCTAATATGATCCTTCCATGAAAGATGGGCAGATCTTAAATGGGGGACACACACAGAGGGGTTCAATGCTAAAGAACATCTAGCCGTTCGAGACCCTTACATGCCCATCTATAAATTATGTGTCGGTAATCTAGCATGGGTAGGATGGTCATCTGAATCAGGGTTCGTTTGGCAGCTGTGGTGAAAGAGGAGCGATTACAATAGAGGAAACCAAATCTAGATTTAACTTTAGCCTGCAGCTTTGACTGTGCTGAGAGAAGGACAGTGCACCATCTAGCCATACTCTCAAGTACTTGTATGAGGTGACTACCTCAAGCTCTAAACCCTCAGAGGTAGTAATCACACCTGTGGGGACAGGGGCATTCTTCTTACCAAACCACATGACCTTTGTTTTGGAGGTGTTCAGAACAAGGTTAAGGGTAGAGAATGTTTGTTGGACTCTAAGAAAGCTTTGTTGTGGAGCATTTAACACAAAATCCATGGGGGGGCCAGCTGAGTATAAGACTGTATCTGCATATAAATAGATGAGAGAGAGTCCTACTGCCTGAGCTATGTTGTTGGTGTAAATTGAGAAGAGAGTGCGTCCCAGGATCGAGCCTTGGGGTACTCCCTTGGTGACAGGCAGTGGCTGAGACAGCAGATGTTCTGACTTTATACACTGCACTCTTTGAGAGAGGTAGTTAGTAAACCAGGCCAAAGAGCCCTCAGAGACACAAGAATGGAATGGTCTACCGTATCAAAAGCTTTGGCCATGTCAATAAAAATATCAGCACAACATTGCTTAGAATCAAGGGCAGTGGTGACATCATTGAGGACCTTTAAGGTTGCAGTGACACCACCATAACCTGAGCGGAAACTAGATTGCATAACAGAGAGAATATTATAGACATCAAGAAAGCCAGTCAGTTGATTATTGACAAGTTTTTCCAACACTTTTGATAAACAAGGCAAAATAGAAATAGGCCCATAACCGTTAGGATCTGCTTGATCTCCCCCTTTAAATAAAGGATGAGAGAGACAGGAGAGACAGGTTAAAAAGGTCGGAGATAGGCTTGGCGATGATAGGGGCAGCAACCTTAAAGAAGAAAGGGTCTAAACCATCTGACCCAGTTTCAAGAGCTCCTTTAAAACCTTCGACTGAGTAACTGCCTGCAGGGAGAAACTGTGTAGCGGTTGCAGGGGAAAAAGAGGGAGAAGCATCGTGGATAGTCACATTAGAAAGGGTGGGAGATGAGGAAATGTTGGATGGTAAAGGAGGAATGGCTGAGTCAAATAAGAATCCTGACTTAATGAAGTGGTGATTAATGAGCTCAGCCATGTGCTTCTTGTCAGTAATCAACATTAAGGGACATGGGCAGCTGTGAGGAGGAGGGTTTATTCTCCAGGTCTTTAACTGTTTTCCCGAACTTCTTGGGGTTAGATCCACAGAGGAGGGAACTGCTCCTTAAAGTAACTCGCTTTGGCCTTCTGGTAGCCTGAGTGCACTTATTTCTCATTTACCTCAATGAGAGCCAGTCAGCCCGAGTATGCGTGCGTGTGCCGAGCCTATCGCCAAATGCATTTCTTGAGGAGGAGTAATTTCAAGATAACGTTTGAACCAGGGGCTGAACCTGTTTTTAATTCTCATTTTATTTATAGGGGAGTGTTTAACAATACCACTGAACATATCAAAAAATAAGGTCCAATAGAGGGGATAAAGCTGATTCTATACCATTTTACAGAGGCTAGTTCATGAAGGAAGGCTTGCTCATTAAAGTTTTTTAGCAAGCGTCTATGACAAGTTAGGACAGGTAATTTCACTG
Source organism: Oncorhynchus tshawytscha (assembly GCF_018296145.1). Taxonomy (NCBI): domain Eukaryota; kingdom Metazoa; phylum Chordata; class Actinopteri; order Salmoniformes; family Salmonidae; genus Oncorhynchus; species Oncorhynchus tshawytscha. The sequence goes on along the minus strand of NC_056434.1, from coordinate 13,129,754 downwards.
AGCAGCCATTATGAACACAGGCTGTAAAACTGTGATCACTAAGGTCATTACAGGAAACACCAGACTGATACCTATCAGGATTATTTGTGAGGATAACATCGAGGAGAGTAGCCTTTCCTGGGTGTTTGGAGTCATACCTTGTGAGATTGGTAATAATCTGAGAAATATTTAGGGAGTCCCATTGCTTTAGGACTAAATCAGGTGGTTTAAGCATGTCCCAGTTTAGGTCACCTAGCAGGACAAATTCAAATTTAGTGTAAGGGGCCAGGAGAGAGCTTAGGGCAGATAGGGTACACGCCAGTGCTGATGGAGAACGATAGCACCCAGCAACAGTCACCCAGCAACAGTCACCCAGCAACAGTCACCCAGCCACGACAAAGAGCCATTTGAAAGTTTAATACTTAAAACCAGCAAATCAAATTGTTTGGGGACAGACTTAGTGGAGACAACCGAGAACTGAAGGTGATCCTTGGTGAAGATAGCCCCCCTCCCCCCACACACACACACACATTTGGATGATCTGTCTTGCCGAAAAAGGTGATAACCAGGAAGGTTAACATCAGTATTCAAATCACTCTTCCTTAACCACGTCTCAGTAATGACCAACACATCTGGATTGGAGCTGTGAACCCACACTTTCAATTGATCCATTTTAGGCAATAAGCTTCTAGTGTTAATGTGCAGAAAACCGAGGCTTTTACGAGAGCAGAAATCAGTGAAGTAGATATCAGAGCACAAGTCAGTTTTGGGGCTAGCAACAGTAGATGGGCCAGGGTGTACATGCACATTTCCAGATATCATCAACAGTAGATGGGCCAGGGTATACATGCACATTTCCAGATATCATCAACAGTAGATGGGCCAGGGTATACATGCACATTTCCAGATATCATTAACAGTAGATGGGCCAGGGTGTACATGCACATTTCCAGATATCATCAACAGTAGATGGGCCAGGGTATACATGCACATTTCCAGATATCATCAACAGTAGATGGCCCAGGGTATACATGCACATTTCCAGATATCATCAACAGTAGATGGGCCAGGGTATACATGCACATTTCCAGATATCATCAACAGTAGATGGGCCAGGGTATACATACACATTTCCAGATATCATCAACAGTAGATGGGCCAGGGTATACATGCACATTTCCAGATATCATCAACAGTAGATGGGCCAGGGTATACATACACATTTCCAGATATCATCAACAGTAGATGGGCCAGGGTATACATACACATTTCCAGATATCATCAACAGTAGATGGGCCAGGGTATACATACACATTTCCAGATATCATCATGCACATTTCCAGATATCATCAACAGTAGATGGGCCAGGGTATACATGCACATTTCCAGATATCATTAACAGTAGATGGGCCAGGGTGTACATGCACATTTCCAGATATCATCAACAGTAGATGGGCCAGGGTATACATGCACATTTCCAGATATCATCAACAGTAGATGGGCCAGGGTATACATACACATTTCCAGATATCATCAACAGTAGATGGGCCAGGGTATACATGCACATTTCCAGATATCATCAACAGTAGATGGGCCAGGGTATACATGCACATTTCCAGATATCATCAACAGTAGATGGGCCAGGGTATACATGCACATTTCCAGATATCATCAACAGTAGATGGGCCAGGGTATACATACACATTTCCAGATATCATCAACAGTAGATGGGCCAGGGTATACATGCACATTTCCAGATATCATCAACAGTAGATGGGCCAGGGTATACATACACATTTCCAGATATCATCAACAGTAGATGGGCCAGGGTATACATACACATTTCCAGATATCATCAACAGTAATACAGTCACGGCATGGCATAGGACAAGGAGAGCTCTGCAGTGCTGATTCATGACATCTGAATGTGCATCAGATGGCAACAAGATCATATTGCACAGCAATTTCATCAGGTAACATGAATACAAAGCCGGCGAGAGGTGGTTAGAATAGGATGGGAGGCTAAAAGTCTGTGTAACCAATAGAGAGTCAGAGTCCCGAGTGTGGGAACAAACATAGTATGTCCCGCGGTTGGGTAAAGAACGTTTGTAGTCAACAAAGCATGCAGGAGGCAAATAGCAAAATGAAAAAAATGTAATATATAACGACTTATAGCCATTGGGGGCGTACCTGTACCAGACAGGGAGAGACAGGCCAGGGCAGACGATGAACAGATCGCCAGTAGGATCCAAGCAGCAGGCAACGGAAGTAGGTGTGCGAAGGTCTTTCCTCTTCCCACCTCTGCTGTTCTCAGAGAGACACAGATTCCAGGAAAACCTCTATCACAATGTTTGGCCACAAAACACAACGCGAGTGTCGAGTCTTTAGATTTTCACCATGACAACGTCAAAATAGTCTTGTCTTTTCTTATCCTTATCCGTTCCCCTTACTCCAGTTTCTCCTTCCTTCGCGATCGTTCAACTTCTTTATTCAAGCAACTTTGTATGAACTTCGAAGTCCAGAGTAAGAGCAGTGTTTCCCTCTCTGTTACTGAGGCAGGCCTCCATAGCAATATAGCCTAACTAAAATCTGGACACTGACTGTATACCCTCTCACATAGCCTGATTTAGAATGAAGTCCTGCAGAATTAAGCATTTCTTTAAGTCAAATTATACACCAAATATACATTTTGATTCAGGGGCAGGAGTGGAGAAATATTATTTCTTTATTTCAGCATCTTGAGAGCATGGCTGGAGTGATTATGGACACTCCCTGTCCCAGTCTGCTGTCCTCACTCGCTTTAAGATGTCCACCATTGTTCCTGTAACCAAGAAAGCTAAGGTAACTGAACTAAATGACTATCTCCCCGTAGCACTCACTTCTGCCATCATGAAGTGCTTTGAAAGGCTGGTTAAGGACAATATCACCTCCACCTTACCTGACCCTCTAGACCCACTTCAATTCGCATATCGTCCCAACAGATCCACGGACGATGCAATAGCCATCACACTGCCCACTGCCCTATCCCACCTGGACAAGAATTCTGTTCATTGACTATAGCTCAGTATTCAACACCATAGTACCCTCCCAGCTCATCATTAAGCTCGAGGCCCTGGGTCTGAACCCCGCCCTGTGCAACTGGGTCCTGGACTTCCTGACGGGCCACCCCCCAGGTGGTGAAGGTAGGGAACAACACCTCCACTTCGCCGATCCTCAACATAGGGGCCCCACAAGTGAGAGTACTCAGTCCTCTCCTGTATTCCCTGTTCACCCATGAGTGCGTGGTCACACACATCTCTAACTCAATAATTTTCAGACGACAGAACCATAGTAGGCCTGATAACCAACAATGACCTCCTCCTACAGGGCCCTGGTGGAGTGGTGCCAGGAAAATAACCTCTCCCTCAACGTCAACGAAACAAAGGAGCTGATCATAGACATGGAAAAATCAGAGGGAGCACGCCCCTATCCACATTGATGAAACTGCAGTGGAGAAGGTGGAAAGCTTCAAGTTCCTTGGCGCACACATCACTGATGATCTGAAATGGTCCACCCACACAGACAGTGTGGTGGAGAAGGCGCAACAGCGCTCGATGTCACAGGAAGGCCAAAAATATCATCAAGGACATCAACCACTACCTGTTCACCCCGCTATCAACCAGAAGGCGAGGTCAGTACAGTTGCATCAAAGCAGGGACCGAGAGACTGAAAAACAGCTTCTATCTCAAGGCCATCAGACTGTTAAATAGCCATCACTAGCAGGCTACCACCTGGTTACTCAATCCTGCACCATAGAGTGCAGATTCTGCTGTCCTATATGCCCTATATACATAGACATGGAATCACTGGCCACTTTAATAATGTTTACATACTGCATTTCTCATCTCATGTGTATGTACTGTATTCTATTCTACTGTATTTTAGTCAATGCCACTCCGACATTGCTCGTCCTAATGTTTATATATTTCTTAATTCCATTCTTTTACTTTTAGATTTGTGTATTGTTGTGAATTGTTATATACTACTGCACTGTTGGAGCTAGGAACACAATCATTTCACTGTTGGAGCTGGGAACACAAGCATTTCGCTGTTGGAGCTGGGAACACAAGCATTTCGCTGTTGGAGCTGGGAACACAAGCATTTCACTGTTGGAGCTGGGAACACAAGCATTTCGCTGTTGGAGCTGGGAACACAAGCATTTCGCTGTTGGAGCTGGGAACACAAGCATTTCACTGTTGGAGCTGGGAACACAAGCATTTCACTGTTGGAGCTGGGAACACAAGCATTTCACTGTTGGAGCTGGGAACACAAGCATTTCACTGTTGGAGCTGGGAACACAAGCATTTCACTGTTGGAGCTGGGAACACAAGCATTTCACTGTTGGAGCTAGGAACACAAGCATTTCACTGTTGGAGCTGGGAACACAAGCATTTCACTGTTGGAGCTGGGAACACAAGCATTTCACTGTTGGAGCTGGGAACACAAGCATTTCGCTGTTGGAGCTGGGAACACAAGCATTTCACTGTTGGAGCTGGGAACACAAGCATTTCGCTGTTGGAGCTAGGAACACAAGCATTTCACTGTTGGAGCTAGGAACACAAGCATTTCGCTGTTGGAGCTGGGAACACAAGCATTTCGCTGTTGGAGCTGGGAACACAAGCATTTCACTGTTGGAGCTGGGAACACAAGCATTTCACTGTTGGAGCTGGGAACACAAGCATTTCACTGTTGGAGCTGGGAACACAAGCATTTCGCTGTTGGAGCTGGGAACACAAGCATTTCACTGTTGGAGCTGGGAACACAAGCATTTCACTGTTGGAGCTAGGAACACAAGCATTTCACTGTTGGAGCTGGGAACACAAGCATTTCACTGTTGGAGCTGGGAACACAAGCATTTCACTGTTGGAGCTGGGAACACAAGCATTTCGCTGTTGGAGCTGGGAACACAAGCATTTCACTGTTGGAGCTGGGAACACAAGCATTTCACTGTTGGAGCTGGGAACACAAGCATTTCACTGTTGGAGCTGGGAACACAAGCATTTCACTGTTGGAGCTGGGAACACAAGCATTTCACTGTTGGAGCTAGGAACACAAGCATTTCACTGTTGGAGCTAGGAACACAAGCATTTCACTGTTGGAGCTGGGAACACAAGCATTTCACTGTTGGAGCTGGGAACACAAGCATTTCACTGTTGGAGCTGGGAACACAAACATTTCACTGTTGGAGCTGGGAACACAAGCATTTCACTGTTGGAGCTAGGAACACAAGCATTTCACTGTTGGAGCTGGGAACACAAACATTTCACTGTTGGAGCTGGGAACACAAAATTTCACTGTTGGAGCTAGGAACACAAGCATTTCACTACACCCACAATAACATCTGCAAAATATGTGTATGTGACCAATAAAATTTGATTTGATGAATGTGCAGTTAGGGAACGTCTGTAAAGGTGGTGTTGCTGTCTTTATCAGCATCATAAAAGCTGATTAGTATTTCAACCACATAAAGTATGCATACAAGCCAAACTGAAATCTTATCAAAATCATGTTCAATTTCCTTACAACCGGTCAAACTGATTTTCTGCATGGAAAATTGTTCCTGTTTTTTTTGTGGTTTTTTTTGCATTTTCTCCCCGGTCCCTAAGCATCTTTGCTGCCCAAGAGAAGCAGAGATGAAAGAGGAAAGAGAAAACAAACTTTACCGATGTCAACTCGGTTGAAGCAGTCATTCTATCGATTTATGACATTATTCTGGTGAGCTAGGGTTTATTTAATCTTCTAGGGCAACATGCAATGACAGAAGAGAAGCGGCATGTATCTAATTATAGAATTATAGTCAAGTTGACTAACAAATAGCCTATCAAAATGTTGGAAATTATATGCAGAAACATATCTAAAAAGGCCTGTCAAAAAAAGGTTCTACCATCTTTGACTGTACAGTGCATTTTCTATATTTGCGGGTCAGGTGCCGGCCTCAGATTTTCACTTTATCCCATATAGTCGGACAGTCCCAACTCCCAACACAACACTGTCACTGTTGTTGCCAGGGCTCCTCTCAGGCCACACAATTCATCACAACACAACAGCTGTGTGTGTGCGTGTCTGCCTCTGAGGAATGACGGGGGAATAGCTGTCACTAAGGCCACAGGGGCTAACCTAAAACACTTTTCTCTATCCTCTCTCCATTCTCTGTCTATTGATGTTCACTTCTCTTTTCTGTATCTCCTCTTCTGTCTTAGGGAGGTTCAGCTTCTGAAAAGACTGCCTAGGCAGCGAGTAGCCATGCAATATAGATGTGATTGATTATTATGATTTGATTAGAGTAGTTGCTTGGTTTGAGCACTGCTACTGAATGCAATGAATTATATATGTGTCTACATAGAGCTGTAGTGTTTTGATGTGTTCGTCGTAGATTATCTTCCACAACATTAATAGTAACATCGAAGAGCCTGAATTGGAACTGACAGTTGACCCTTTGTCTGTTGTGTCTGTTGTCTTCCTTTTCGTGCCAATTCATTCATTCCATCATATGGCTTTCTCCTCCCTCCCACTGTCAACCCTGTTGTTTATTCTCTCCATTCCTCCCACCCTCTCTGTCATGCCAGCTTTACTCATTACAACAAAGTCACTGCTGCTATGAAACATGTATGTGGCATTTTTCAACGGCACAAGCATTTTTCAACGGCTGGCCATGCCTTCCTCCTGGCTACTCCAACCTCGGCCAACAGCTCCGCTCGCCCAAGCCTTTCCAGCTTCTCCTTTACCCAAATCCAGATAGCAGATGTTCTGAAAGAGCTGCAAAACCTGGACCCGTACAAATCAGCTGGGCTTGACAATCTGGACACTCTATTTCTGAAACTATCCGCCGCCATTGTCGCAACCCCTATTACCAGCCTGTTCAACCTCTCTTTCATATCGTCTGAGATCCCCAAGGATTGGAAAGCTGCCACAGTCATCCCCCTCTTCAAAGGGGGAGACACCCTGGACCCAAACTGTTACAGACCTATATCCATCCTGCCCTGCCTATCTAAGGTCTTCGAAAGCCAAGGCAACAAACAGGTCACTGACCATCTCGAATCCCACCGTACCTTCTCCGCTGTGCAATCGGGTTTCCGAGCCGGTCACGGGTGCACCTCAGCCACGCTCAAGGTACTAAACGATATCATAACCGACATCAATAAAAGACAGTACTGTGCAGCCGTCTTCATCGACCTGGCCAAGGCTTTCGACTCTGTCAATCACCATATTCTTATCGGCAGACTCAGTAGCCTCGGTTTTTCTAATGACTGCCTTGCCTGGTTCACCAACTACTTTGCATACAGAGTTCAGTGTGTCAAATCGGAGGGCATGTTGTCCGATCCTCCGGCAGTCTCTATGGGGGTGCCACAGGGTTCAATTCTCGGGCCGACTCTTTTCTCTGTATATATCAATGATGTTGCTCTTGCTGCGGACGATTCCCTGATCCACCTCTACGCAGACGACACCATTCTGTATACTTCTGGCCCTTCCTTGGACACTGTGCTATCTAACCTCCAAACGAGCTTCAATGCCATACAACACTCCTTCCGTGGCCTCCAACTGCTCTTAAACGCTAGTAAAACCAAATGCATGCTTTTCAACCGTTCGCTGCCTGCACCCGCACGCCCGACTAGCATCACCACCCTGGATGGTTCTGACCTAGAACATGTGGACACCTATAAGTACCTAGGTGTCTGGCTAGACTGTAAACTCTCCTTCCAGACTCATATCAAACATCTCCAATCTAAAATCAAATCAAAGTCGGCTTTCTATTCCGCAACAAAGCCTCCTTCACTCACGCCGCCAAACTTACCCTAGTAAAACTGACTATCCTACCGATCCTCGACTTCAGGGATGTCATCTACAAAATAGCTTCCAATACTCTACTCAGCAAACTGGATGCAGTTTATCACAGTGCCATCCGTTTTGTTACTAAAGCACCTTATACCACCCACCACTGCGACCTGTATGCTCTAGTCGGTTGGCCCTCGCTACATATTCATCGCCAGACCCACTGGCTCCAGGTCATCTACAAGTCCATACTAGGTAGAGCTCCGCCTTATCTCAGTTCACTGGTCACGATGGCAACACCCACCCGTAGCACGCGCGCTCCAGCAGGTGTATCTCACTGATCATCCCTAAAGCCAACACCTCATTTGGCCGCCTTTCGTTCCAGTTCTCTGCTGCCTGTGACTGGAACGAATTGCAAAAATCGCTGAAGTTTGAGACTTATCTCCCTTACCAACTTCAAACATCTGCTATCTGAGCAGCTAACCGATCGCTGCAGCTGTACATAGTCTATCGGTAAATAGCCCACCCAATTTACCTACCTCATCTCCATGCTGTTTATATTTATTTACTTTTCTGCTCTTTTGCACACCAATATCTCTACCTGTACATGACCATCTGATCATTTATCACTCCAGTGTTAATCTGCTAAATTGTAATTATTCGCCTACCTCCTCATGCCTTTTGCACACAATGTATATAGACTCCCCTTTTTTCTTTTCTTTTTTTTCTACTGTGTTATTGACTTGTTAATTGTTTACTCCATGTGTAACTCTGTGTTGTTGTCTGTTCACACTGCTATGCTTTATCTTGGCCAGGTCGCAGTTGTAAATGAGAACTTGTTCTCAACTAGCCTACCTGGTTAAATAAAGGTGAAATAAAAATAAAAATCATCCTGTCATTTTCATCACCAACAATAAGATGACTGTGTGTGTGGTGTCTGTGTGGTGTGTGTGGTGTGTGTTTGGTGCACACTTGCTTACAGGGTGTATTTGTGTTTGCATTCGTGTGTTCATGTTTATGTTGCTGTGTCTTTGTTAGAGAGATAAAGAAATTAAACCCATCCTTCTTCCGGTATATGATATGGGTAGTGTTTATTTGGCATCAAACGGAAGTAAACTGACCGAAGCAGGGAGGGACCACCTGAACTTGTCCATTAAGAAATTTTATTTTTTACCGTAATCTTCTTTTTTTTGCTACGGTGTGCCCTAATGAATAATCTCTATTGTAGTTTAATGCTCTCTCCTTCTCTCCTACCCCATCAGATCAACAACCAGGTTCTGTATGGCCGCAGCCACCTGAACGCCTCGGCCATCATCAAGAGTGCCTCGTCCAAGGTCAAGATCACCCTGATCAGGTAGGGCTAGCCTTTGGGACCAGAGGCGTCAATGCCTATCCTACTGAGGGGACCTCTGCCCTCCTTAGTTTCAAACCGTTTAAGCTTGAAGGTGCTCTAAGTCCTGCCTGCATTGCTGCTTCAGAAACACCTTAGCAGTGTTGTAGTACCGGAGACCGGTCTCAAGACCACATTTTGAGTGTTTCGGTCTTGTCTCTGTGTTGGATACATTTGTACTCGGTCTTGACTCGGTCTTGGACACTGAGGACTCATTTCTTCCTGATACCAGTGGAGTAAAAAACTCATTATCAGCTTCCATTCAGTAAAACCGCTTCGCCAGGCCAAATACACTATATGAACAAAAGTATGTGGACACCTGCTCATCAAATATCTCATTCCAAAATCATGGGTATTGATATGGTGTTGGTCCCCCGTTTACTGCTATAACAGCCTTGATTCTTCTGGGAAGGCTTTCCACTAGATGTTGGAACATTGCTGCAGAGACTTGCTTCCATTCAGCCACAAGAGTATTAGTGAGTTTGGGCGATTAGGTCTGGCTCACAGTCGGTGTTCAAATATATTCCAAAGGTGGGGTTGAGGTCATGGCTCTGTGCAGGCCAGTCAAGGTCTTCCACTCCGGTCTTGACAAACCATTTCTGTATGCACCTTGCTTTGTGCATGCTTAAACAGGAAAGGGCCTTCCCCAAACTGCTGCAAAGTTGGAAACACAGAATTGTCTAGAATGTCATTGTATGCTGCGTTAAGATTTCCCTTCACTGGAACTAAGGGGCCTAGCCCAAACCATGAAAAACAGCCCCAGACCATTATTCCTCCTCCACTATGCATTCGGGCAGGTAGCGTTGTCCTGGAAACCCACTTCACGAAGCTCCCGACAGACATTTATTGTGCTGACATTGCTTCCAGAGGCAGTTTGGAACTTGGTAGTGAGTGTTGCAACTGAGGACAGAAGATTTTTACGCGTTGCGCACTTCAGCACTCTGCATTCCCGTTCTGTGAGCTTGTGTAAGTCCACCACTTCGCGGCTGAGCCGCTGTTGTTCCTAGACGTTTCCACTTCACAATAACAGCACTTACAGTTGACCGGGGCAGCTCTAGCAGGGCAGAAATTTGATGAACTGAGTTGTTGGAAAGGCAGCATCCTATTGATGGTGCAACGTTGAAAGTCACTGAGCTCTTCAGGAAGAACATTCTACTGCCAATATTTGTCTATGGAGATTGCATGCCGTGTGCTCGATTTTATATACCTGTCAGCCACTGGCGTGGCTGAAGTAGCCGAAACCACTAATCCACTAACATACTTTTGTATATATAGTGTACTTTATGTGTATATACACTCCTGTGTGTGTATATATATATATACATATATATGTATACATATATGTATATATGTATATAGACTGTGTATCTACAATAGACATGTGGAGAACCTACTGGACCTGCTGAACCTACTGGACCTGATGCTGAACGGACAGCATCAGTAACAACGGTAATACCAGCTCACTCACAGTAGGAGAGTGCTCTTACTGTAAAACACAAAGGACCAGTAGTGTAGTGTAGAGTAGAGGAGTGTAGAAGAGGGAAGTAGAGTGTAGAGTAGAGGAGTGTAGTGTAGTGTAGTGGAGAGTAGAGGAGTGGAGTGTAGAGTAGAGGAGTGGAGTGTAGTGTAGAGGAGTGGAGTGGAGATGAGTGGAGTGGAGTGTAGGGGAGTGTAGAGTGGAGTGTAGAAGAGTGGAGTGTAGAGTAGAGGAGTGGAGTGTAGTGGAGAGGAGTTGAGTGGAGTGTAGAATAGTGTAGTGTAGAGGAGTGTAGAATAGTGTAGTGTAGAGGAGTGTAGAATAGTGTAGTGTAGAGGAGTTGAGTGGAGTGTAGAATAGTGTAGTGTAGAGGAGTGTAGAATAGTGTAGTGTAGAGGAGTGTAGAATAGTGTAGTGTAGAGGAGTGGAGTGTAGAATAGTGTAGTGTAGAGGAGTGTAGAATAGTAGTGGAGTGTAGAGGAGTTGAGTGTAGTGTAGAGGAGTGTAGAATAGTGGAGTGGAGTGTAGAGGAGTGGAGTGTAGAGTAGAAGAGTGGAGTGTAGAGTAGTGGAGTGTAGAGGAGTGGAGTGTAGAAGAGTGGAGTGTAGAGTAGAGGAGTGGAGTGTAGTGTAGGGGAGTGTAGAGGAGTAGAGTAGAGTGGAGTGTAGAGTAGTGGAGTGGAGAGGAGTGGAGTAGAGTGTAGAAGAGTGGAGTGTAGAGTAGAAGAGTGGAGTGTAGAGTAGAGGAGTGGAGTGTAGTGTAGAGGAGTTGAGTGGAGTGGAGTGTAGAATAGTGTAGTGTAGAGGAGTGGAGTGTAGAGAAGTGTAGTGGAGTGTAGAGGAGTGGAGTGTAGTGGAGTGTAGAGGAGTGGAGTGTAGAGTAGTGGAGAGGAGTGGAGTGTAGGGGAGTGTAGAGGAGTGGAGTGGAGTGTAGAAGAGTGAGTGTAGTGTAGAAGAGTGGAGAATAGTGTAGAGTAGTGTAGAGTAGAGGAGTGGAGTGTGAGTGTAGTGTAGTGTAGAGGAGTGGAGTGTAGTGTAGAGGAGTAGAGTGGAGTGTAGAATAGTGTAGAATAGAGGAGTGTAGAATAGTGTAGTGTAGAGGAGTGTAGAATAGTGTAGTGTAGTGTAGAGGAGTGGAGTGTAGAGAAGTGTAGTGGAGTGTAGAAGAGGAGTGTAGAGGAGAGTGTAGAGTAGAGGAGAGTGTAGAGTAGAGGAGTGTAGAGTAGAGGAGTGTAGAGTAGAGGAGTGTAGAGGACTGTAGTGTAGTGTAGAGGAGTGTAGTGTAGAGGAGTGTAGTGTAGAGTAGTGTAGAGTAGTGGAGTGGAGAGGTGTGGAGAGGTGTGGTGTGGAGAGGTGTGGAGTGTAGAGGAGTGTAGTGTAGAAGAGTGTAGAGGACTGTAGTGTAGAGGAGTGTAGAGTAGAGGAGTGTAGTGTAGAGTAGAGGAGTGTAGTGTAGAGGAGTGTAGTGTAGTGTAGTGTAGAGGAGTGTAGTGTAGTGTAGAGGAGTGTAGTGTAGAGGAGTGTAGTGTAGTGTAGAGGAGTGTAGTATAGAGGAGTGTAGTGTAGTGTAGAGGAGTGGAGTGGAGTGGAGTTGAGTGGAGGTATACGACTTGTCAATTATGTAGTACAATAGTGAAATCATGCACAAAGTAGCCTACACAATCGCAAAGCATGTTGAACTACATTCATATGCGAGCTGCTGTACACATAGTCTAGTTTCAGCAGGAATATCATCTGCAGGCAGGCAGCAAGAGCATGCAGCTCTCAGCTGGTCTTGGCACAGAGCAGCTCACAGCTGTAGCTGGTAGGGTAGGAAAGAGGTTTTAACTTATGATATCTACTAGTAAATGCTAACCAAGGCAACAATGGCAATGCAAACCAGGTGTTGAGAAAGTATGGTTCGAAGTCTTGTTCAGTAGGCTATTTATGATGTTGCAATTCAGTCATCATGCACTGTTTGCATCAGGGGCGTATGCATGAGTGGGCTTGGGTGGTTAACTTTGCACGCTCTGGGCATTCTCTTGATGACAGCTTTGCACACTCTTGGCATTCTCTCAACCAGCTTTACCTGGAATGCTTTTCTAATAGTCTTGAGGGAGTTCCCACATATGCTGAGAACTCGCAATTTGGTTGAGGTTATGTGATTGTGGAGGCCAGGTCATCTGATTCAGCACTCCATCACTCTCCTTCTTGGTCAAATAGCCCTTACACAGCCTGGGGGTGTGTTAGGTCATTGTCCTGTTGAAAAACAAATGATAGTCCCACTAAGCGCAAACCAGATGGGATGGTGTATCGCTGCAGCATGCTGTGGTAGCCATGCTGGTTAAGTGTACCTTGAATTCTAAATAAATCACAGACAGTGTCACCAGCAAAGCACCATCACACCTCCTCCTCCATGCTTCACGGTGGGAACCACACATGCAAAGATCATCTATTTACCTACTCTGCATCTCACAAAGATGCAGCGGTTGGATCCAAAAATCTCAAATTTGGCCCAAGCAACTATCTTCTTAGTGGTTTCTTTGCAGCAAAGGCCTGATTCATGCAGTCTCCTCTGAACAGTTGATGTTAGGATGTGTCTGTTACTTGAACTCTGTGAAGCATTTATTTTGGCTGCAATTTCTGAGGCTGGTAACTCTAATGAACTTACTCTCTGCAGCAGAGTTGACTCTGGGTCTTCCTTTCCTGTGGCGGTCTTCATGAGAGCCAGTTTCATCATAGCGCTTGATGGTTTTTGCGACTGCACAACTTTCAACGTTTTTGACATTTTCTGGATTGACTGACCTTCATGTCTTAAATGTCTTAAAGTAATGATGGACTGTCGTTTCTCTTTGCTTATTTGAGCTGTTCTTGCCATAATATGGACTTGGTCTTTTACCAAATAGCTATCTTCTGTATTCCAACCCTACCTTGTCACAACAACTGATTGGCTCAAATGCATTAAGAAGGAAAGACATTCCACAAATTAACTTTTAACTTAGGGCTTTTAACTTAGGGCTTTTAACTTAGGGCTTTTAACTTAGGGCTTTTAATTTAGGGCTTTTAACTTAGGGCTTTTAACTTCGGGCTAGGCCCTTTTTTTCTCAATTTCTGCCTGAATGACATACCCAAAGTAACTGTCTGTAGCTCAGGCCCTGGAGCCAGGATATTCATATAATTGGTACCATTATAAAAAATAAAAAACTTTGTAGAAATGTTAAAATAATGTAGGAGAATATAACACAATAGATATGGTAGGAGAAAAGAGAAAACCAACCAGATTTTTATTTTAGAAATGCAAGTGAAAGCTCATATTGTAAAATTGCTCCCTGAATGCAATTCCTATGGCTTCCACGGGGTGTCAGCAGTCTATGTTCAAGGTTTCAGGCTTGTAACTTCAAAAACGAATAAGAAATAACAGTTTTTGTATGAGGACACAGTGTTGGAAATCTGTGTTTTTGCTCACCATGATGAAGTTGCACACCTGTTAAAATCGGTTTCCTATTGAACATACTTGTATCTGAAAGAAATATTATAGTTTGATTACATTTTAAGTTGTCTGAGGAGTAAATAGAAATGTATTTTGACTTGTTGAAACAAAGTTTAGGGGTAGAGTTTTGGATTCCTTTCCCTGCAGTGGATTACTCAAATCGATAGCGCCAACTAAACTGACTTTTTGGGACATTAAAAAATGATATATAGAGATAGAGAGGTTATAGAGAGCTATGTTATAGCTGGGACCCTTTGGATGACAAATCAGAGGAATATTTTCAAAAAACCTGTGCCGCTGGAATAATATTTTGATGTGGGGTGCCGTCTTCAAACAATCGCAATGCATGTTTTTGCTATAATAGCTACTGTAAATCGGACAGTGCCGTTAGATTAACAACAATTTAAGCTTTCAGCCAATATAGGACACGTATATGTACCTAAATGTTTAAAATCCATAATAACTATTAGAATATATTTGAATTATGCGCCCTCCAGCTTCATCGGGAAGTTGTCCCGCTAGCTGGACACCGATCCTTTTAACCATCTAGGGTACGTGTCCCATCTGGCCAACATCCAGTGAGGTTGCAGAGCGCCAAATTCAATTACAGAAATGCTCATTATAAAAATTCAGAAAACAAAACATATTTTACATAGGTTTAAAGATTAACTTCTTGCTAAACCAACCACAATGTCATATTTATAAAATGCTTTTCAGCGAAAGCATACCTAGCCCAGAACATACCTAGCTCAGAACATAGCCCAGTTGACAAATTATTACAAACAGTAACCAGCCAAGCAGAAGCGTTACAAAACTCAGAAATAGAGATAAAAATTAATCCCTTACCTCTGATGATCTTCATATGGTGGCAATCAGAAGACATTCATTTACTCAATAAATGTTCCCTTTGTTCGATGAAGTCTCTTTATATCCAAAAACCTCTGTTTTGTTAGCGCGTTTTCTTCAGTAATCCACAGGCTCAAACTCAGTCAAAACAATTAGACAGAAAATCCAAATTGTATCTGTAAAGTTCATAGAAACATGTCAAACGATGTTTATATTCAATCTTCAGGTTGTTTTTTAGCCTAAATGATCTATAATATTTCAACCGGACAATAACGTCGACAATATAAAAGGTAAACAAGAAATGCACATGTGCCTGAAAAAGCTCTGCGACACGTTAGGGTCCACTCGTTCAGACTGGTCTTACTCCCTCATTTATAAGAATACAAGCCTGAAGCAATTTCTAAAGACTGTTGACATCTAGTGGAAGGCATAGGAACTGCAAATGGAGTCCTAAGTCAATGGATACTGTAATGGCATTGAATAGAAAACTACAAAACCAACTAAAAAAACTACTTCCTGAATGGATTTTTCTCAGGTTTTCGCCTGTTTAATCAGTTCTGTTATACTCACAGACACTATTTTTACAGTTCTGGAAACTTTAGTGTCTTCTATCCAAATATACAGGTTATATGCATATCATATATTCTGGGCCCGAGTAGCAGGCCGTTGAATTTGGGCATGCTTTTCATCCAAAATTCTGAATGCTGCCCCCTACCCTAGAGAGGTTAACAAGGAACACCTGTTAATTTAAATGCATTCCAGGTGACTACCTCATGAAGCTGGTTACGAAAATGCCAAGAGTGTGCAAAGCTGTCATCAAGGCAAAGGGTGGCTACTATGAAGAATCTCAAAGTATCTTAACACTTTTTTGGTTACTACATGATTCCATGTTTTATTTCCATCTGTTATTTTCACACAAAAAAAGCCTCCTTCACTCACGCCGCCAAACTTACCCTAGTAAAACTGACTATCCTACCGATCCTCAACTTCAGCGATGTCATCTACAAAATAGCTTCCAACACTCTACTCAGCAAACTGGATGCAGTCTATCACAGTGCCATCCGTTTTGTTACCAAATCACCTTATACCACCCACCACTGTGAGCTGTATGCTCTAGTCGGCTGGCCCTCGCTACATATTCGTCGCCAGACCCACTGGCTCCAGGTCATCTATAAGTCTATGCTAGGTAAAGCTCCGCCTTATCTCAGTTCACTGGTCATGATAACAACACCCACCCGTAGCACACGTTCCAGCAGGTGTATCTCACTGATCATCCCCAAAGACAACACCTCATTTGGCCGCCTTTCCTTCCAGTTCTCTGCTGCCAGTGACTGGAACGAATTGCAAAAATCGCTGAAGTTGAAGACTTATTTCCCTCACCAACTTTAAACATCAACTATCTGAGCAGCTAACCGATCGCTGCAGCTGTACATAGTCCATCTGTAAATAGCCCACCCAATCTACCTACCTCATCCCCATACTGTTTTTATTTGATTTACTTTGCTGCTCTTTTGCACACCAGTATCTCTACTTGCACATCATCATCTGCTCATTTATCACTCCAGCGTTAATCTGCTGAATTGTAACTTCGCTCCTATGGCCTAAGTGGTCATAGCAACAAAAGACTACAGTATCATTCTGTTTTTTTTTTACTGTTTGCCTCTCACAAGCATTCCAACACAGGTTTCCTCCAACGTGGATGACTGAGTTCATATTGCGACTCGGTGCCTTGACATGATGGCTTGTGAGGCAGGTATAGAACATTGGGAAGTCACTCCTACGTACCATTATACACTACAGAAGTGCCTGTATGTTGACTTCTCATGTTAATGTAAGGAAGTGGAAAAAGAAGTATGGGCGTAGGTCAGTCAGCCTACATATTGCACCTACCATCCTTTTGTTTGTGTTCCCTTTGAACAGTGAGCAAAGATGGGTGATTTTGTTACCATCCTTTCTCAGTGTACCAGCAGTCACGTACTGAGGTGAACAGTAGAGTAGAACAGTACTAGAGAAAGATTCTACTGTTCACGCCGCATTCCATTTCTTCCATTCCGTTCCTATTTCTCTCCCTCAGACAACGTTGACAGAAGGCGTATGTAACATTCTGACAAGAATTAGGCAGGTGGCACCATCGCTCTCCGTCGTCTACACACTATTACACAGCAACATCTAATGAAACAACGACAACCTTGGTGTAATTTGGGGTGGAGCGGGAAAGAGGAAGAGGAGGTAGTGAGAAGGGCGGGAGAGGAGGAGAGGGGAAGGAAAGAGCAAGGGAGGGAGAGGATGAGGGAGGGAGAGAGAAAGAGGGAAGGAGAGAGGCAGAATAGGATGGAGAGAGAGAGGACTGAAAGAGGGAGGTAGGGAGAGGAAAAAAGAGCAAATGAGAGGATGGTAAGGATGAGGGAGAAAGAGAGAAGGAGAAGATGAGAGAGAGAGGACTGAAAGAGGGAGGTAGGGAGAGGAAAAAAGAGCGAGTGAGAGGATGGTAAGGATGAGGGAGAAAGAGAGAAGGAGAAGATGAGGGAGAGAGAGGACTGAAAGAGGGAGGTAGGGAGAGGAAAAAAGAGCAAATGAGAGGATGGTAAGGATGAGGGAGAAAGAGAGAAGGAGAGGGGGAGAAGATGAGAGAAGTGGGGAAGGAGAGAGGGAGAAGAGGAGGGAGAGAGCGAGAGAGAACTGAAAGAGGGAGGGTGACATTGTGACCACCTCTGCTTGAGTCCTGAGAGAGAGAGAGAGGCCTGTAGAGTCTCATTAACTGGGCTTTGATATCCGTCCACTCAAACACCAGCTATGAAGCCTGCTACTGACTTACTAAGTCCCAATTGCAATGTATTTCCTGTACAGTGTATTACTTTTGACCAGGGCCCAGTAGGGAATAGGATGCCGTTTGAGGAGCAGACAGTGACAGTCACTTGCTCCGGCTTATTGCTCATTCTTTCTTGCTCTAACTTTCTCTCTACTTCTCTTTCTCTCTACGTCTATATACCTCTTTATACCTCTCTATCTCTATAAACCTCTCTATCTCTATATACCTATATATACAGTACCTCTCTACCTCTATATACCTCTATACCTCTATATATCTCTATTTGTCTCTACCTCTATATACCTATACCTCTATATACCTCTCTATGTCTATATACCTCTCTATCTCTATATACCTCTATATACCTCTCTATGTCTATATACCTCTCTACCTCTATATACCTATACCTCTATATACCTCTATGTCTATATACCTCTCTATCTCTATATACCTCTATATACCTCTATCTCTATATACCTATCTATCTATATATAGCTCTATATACCTCTCTATATCTATATATTTCTATATACCTCTCTATATCTATATATTTCTATATACCTCTATACCTCTATATACCTCTCTATCTCTATATATCTCTATATACCTCTCTACCTCTAGGGTAGCCTAGTGGTTAGAGCGTTGGACTAGTAACCGAAAGGTTGTAAGTTCAAATCCTCGAGCTGACAAGGTACAAATCTGTCATTCTGCCCCTGAACAGGCAGTTAACCCACTGTTCCTAGGGCGTCATTGAAAATAAGAATTTGTTCTTAACTGGCTTGTCTAGTAAAATAAAGGCAAAATATATATATATATTCCTCTCTATGTCTATATACCTATATATCTCTATATATCTCTATATACCTATCTATCTATATTCCTCTCTACCTCTATATACCTATACCTCTCTATGTCTATATACCTCTCTATTTCCCCTTCTCTCTACCTCTATATAACTCTCTACCTCTATTTACCTCTCTACCTCTATATAACTCTGTCTCTCTTCCTCTGTTCCTCCCCCTCTCTCTACCTCTATATACAGTTGAAGTCAGAAGTTTACATACACCTTAGCCAAATACATTTAAACTCAGTTTTTCACAATTCCTGACATTTAATCCCAGTAAAAAATCCCTGTTTTAGGTCAGTTAGGATTACCACTTTATTTAAAGAATATGAAATCTCAAAATAATACTAGAAAGAATGATTTACTTTCATCACATTCTCAGTGGGTCAGGAGTTTGCATACACTCAATTAGTATTTGGTAGCATTGCCTTTAAATTGTTTAACTTGCTTCAAACGTTTCAAGTAGCCTTCCACAAGCTTCCCATTATAAGTTGTGTGATTTTTGGCCCATTCCTCCTGACAGAGCTGGTGTAACTGAGTCAGGTTTGTAAGCGTCCTTGCTCACACACACTTTTTCAGTTCTGCCCACAAATGTTCAAAAGGATTGAGGTCAGGGCTTTGTGATGGCCACTCCAAAACCTTGACTTTGTTGTCCTTAAGTCATTTTGCCACAACTTCGGAAGTATGCTCAGGGTCATTGTCCATTTGGAAGACCCATCTGCGACCAAGTTTTAACTTCTTGACTGATGTCTTGAGATGTTGCTTCAATATATCCACATAATTTTCCTTCCTCATGATGCCATCTATTTTGTGAAGTGCATCAGTCCCTCCTGCAGCAAAGCACCCCCACAACATGATGCTTCCAAATCAAATCAAATCAAATTTTATTTGTCACATACACATGGTTAGCAGATGTTAATGCGAGTGTAGCGAAATGCTTGTGCTTCTAGTTCCGACAATGCAGTAATAACCAACAAGTAATCTAGCTAACAATTCCAAAACTACTACCTTATAGACACAAGTGTAAGGGGATAAAGAATATGTACATAAAGATATATGAATGAGTGATGGTACAGAGCGGTGTAGGCAAAATACAGTAGATGGTATTGAGTGCAGTATATACATATGAGATGAGTATGTAAACTAAGTGGCATAGTTAAAGTGGCTAGTGATACAGGTATTACATAAAGATGCAGTAGATGATATAGAGTACAGTATATACATATACATATGAGATGAATAATGTAGGGTATGTAAACATTATATTAGGTAGCATTGTTTAAAGTGGCTAGTGATATATTTTA
The DNA here is from genome assembly GCF_018296145.1 of Oncorhynchus tshawytscha. Taxonomy (NCBI): domain Eukaryota; kingdom Metazoa; phylum Chordata; class Actinopteri; order Salmoniformes; family Salmonidae; genus Oncorhynchus; species Oncorhynchus tshawytscha. Next base: position 13,109,828 of record NC_056434.1, on the reverse strand, counting down.
CATCATTTCCCATCAATTCCCATTATTAAAGTGGCTGGAGTTGAGTCAGTGTGTTGGCAGCAGCCACTCAATGTTAGTGGTGGCTGTTTAACAGTCTGATGGCCTTGAGATAGAAGCTGTTTTTCAGTCTCTCGGTCCCAGCTTTGATGCACCTGTACTGACCTCGCCTTCTGGATGATAGCGGGGTGAACAGGCAGTGGCTCGGGTGGTTGTTGTCCTTGATGATCTTTATGGCCTTCCTGTGACATCGGGTGGTGTAGGTGTCCTGGAGGGCAGGTAGTTTGCCCCCGGTGATGCGTTGTGCAGACCTCACTACCCTCTGGAGAGCCTTACGGTTGTGGGCGGAGCAGTTGCCGTACCAGGCGGTGATACAGCCCGACAGAATGCTCTCTATTGTGCATCTGTAGAAGTTTGTGAGTGCTTTTGGTGACAAGCCAAAATAAGCCAAAATATACCTCTATATACCTCTACATACCTCTCTACCTCTATATACAGTGCCTTGCGAAAGTATTCGGCCCCTTTGAACTTTGCGACCTTTTGCCACATTTCAGGCTTCAAACATAAAGATATAAAACTGTATTTTTTTGTGAAGAATCAACAACAAGTGGGACACAATCATGAAGTGGAACGACATTTATTGGATATTTCAAACTTTTTTAACAAATCAAAAACTGAAAAATTGGGCGTGCAAAATTATTCAGCCCCCTTAAGTTAATACTTTGTAGCGCCACCTTTTGCTGCGATTACAGCTGTAAGTCACTTGGGGTATGTCTCTATCAGTTTTGCACATCGAGAGACTGAATTTTTTTCCCATTCCTCCTTGCAAAACAGCTCGAGCTCAGTGAGGTTGGATGGAGAGCATTTGTGAACAGCAGTTTTCAGTTCTTTCCACAGATTCTCGATTGGATTCAGGTCTGGACTTTGACTTGGCCATTCTAACACCTGGATATGTTTATTTTTGAACCATTCCATTGTAGATTTTGCTTTATGTTTTGGATCATTGTCTTGTTGGAAGACAAATCTCCGTCCCAGTCTCAGGTCTTTTGCAGACTCCATCAGGTTTTCTTCCAGAATGGTCCTGTATTTGGCTCCATCCATCTTGCCATCAATTTTAACCATCTTCCCTGTCCCTGCTGAAGAAAAGCAGGCCCAAACCATGATGCTGCCACCACCATGTTTGACAGTGGGGATGGTGTATTCAGGGTGATGAGCTGTGTTGCTTTTACGCCAAACATAACGTTTTGCATTGTTGCCAAAAAGTTCCATTTTTTGGTTTCATCTGACCAGAGCACCTTCTTCCACATGTTTGGTGTGTCTCCCAGGTGGCTTGTGGCAAACTTTAAACAACACTTTTTATGGATATCTTTAAGAAATGGCTTTCTTCTTGCCACTCTTCCATAAAGGCCAGATTTGTGCAATATACGACTGATTGTTGTCCTATGGACAGAGTCTCCCACCTCAGCTGTAGATCTCTGCAGTTCATCCAGAGTGATCATGGGCCTCTTGGCTGCATCTCTGATCAGTCTTCTCCTTGTATGAGCTGAAAGTTTAGAGGGACGGCCAGGTCTTAGTAGATTTGCAGTGGTCTGATACTCCTTCCATTTCAATATTATTGCTTGCACAGTGCTCCTTGGGATGTTTAAAGCTTGGGAAATCTTTTTGTATCCAAATCCGGCTTTAAACTTCTTCACAACAGTATCTCAGACCTGCCTGGTGTGTTCCTTGTTCTTCATGATGCTCTCTGCGCTTTTAACGGACCTCTGAGACTATCACAGTGCAGGTGCATTTATACGGAGACTTGATTTACACACAGGTGGATTGTATTTATCATCATTAGTCATTTAGGTCAACATTGGATCATTCAGAGATCCTCACTGAACTTTTGGAGAGAGTTTGCTGCACTGAAAGTAAAGGGGCTGAATAATTTTGCACGCCCAATTTTTCAGTTTTTGATTTGTTAAAAAAGTTTGAAATATCCAATAAATGTCGTTCCACTTCATGATTGTGTCCCACTTGTTGTTGATTCTTCACAAAAAAATACAGTTTTATATCTTTATGTTTGAAGCCTGAAATGTGGCAAAAGGTCGCAAAGTTCAAGGGGGCCGAATACTTTCGCAAGGCACTGTACCTCTATATACCTCTCTACCTCTATATACCTCTATATACCTCTCTACCTCTATATACCTCTCTACCTCTATATACCTCTCTACCGCTATATACCTCTCTACCTCTATATACCTCTCTACCTCTATATACTTCTCTACCTCTATATACCTCTCTCTCTTCTTCTCTCTACCTCTATATACCTCTCTGCTAATGAATACATCTCTATCTCTCCTTCTCTCTACCTCTATATACCTCTCTACCTCTATATACCTCTATATACCTCTCTACCTCTATATACCTCTCTACCTCTATATACCTCTCTACCTCTATATACCTCTCTACCTCTATATACCTGTCTACCTCTATATACCTCTCTACCTCTATACTTCTCTACCTCTATATACCTCTCTCTCTCCTTCTCTCTACCTCTATATACCTCTCTGCTAATATATACCTCTCTATCTCCCCTTCTCTCTACCTCTTTCTACCTCTCTTCCTCTATATACCTCTATCTCTCATCCTCTCTACCTCTATATACCCCTCTACTAATATATACCTCTCTCGCTTCCTCTATCTTTCCTTCTCTCTACCTCTATATTTTCTCTATTTCCCCTTCCCTCTACCTCTCTATCTCTCCTTCTCTCTACCTCTACATACCTCTCTACCTCTATATACTTCTCTACCTCTATATACCTCTCTATTTCCCCTTCCCTCTACCTGTATATGGGGTGGCAGGGTAGCCTAGTGGTTAGAGCGTTGGACTAGTAACTGGAAGGTTGCAAGTTCAAACCCCCCGAGCTGACAAGGTACAAATCTGTCATTCTGCCCCTGAACAGGCAGTTAACCCATTGTTCCTAGGCCGTCATTGAAAATAAAAATTTGTTCTTAACTGACTTGCCTAGTTAAATAAAGGTCAAATAAAAAATAAAAATATCTCCCCTTCTCTCTACCTCTATATACCTCTCTACCTCTATATACATCTCTATCTCTCCTTTCTATATACTTCTATCTCTATATAAACCTCTATATACAGAGATATACTTCTATCTCTATATAAACCTCTCTACCTCTATATACTTCTATCTCTATATACCTCTCTATCTCTATATAAACCTCTACCTCTATTTAAACCTCTAACTCTATATATACCTCTCTCTCTCCTTCTCTCTACCTCTCATTCATTCTCTTCTTCTCTCTACCTGTCCTTCTCTCAGAAAGCTTATTACACTCTACCTCTTTCTTACTCCCTCTCTCCAAAGCCGCCCCACCGCTCTCAAACCCTCCGTCTCTTATCCTAATCTCTCTCTCAACCTCTCCTTCTCTCTCCCCCTCTCCTTCTCTCTCCTCTTCTGCTTAATCATCTCTCTGAGGAGCTAGGAGCACACAGAGCACAATGGCGATGCAGCACTTCATTTCCTCCCCGCTCCTCTTCTGTCCGCTCGTCGCAATCCTTAAGTCCCTTTAATTGAACACAGTGGGCCAGAGCCAATCACATATTAAAACGAGAGAGAGAGAGGGAGATAGAGAGAGGAGTTGAACATGCCCAATTTGACTGGAGCGTGGAGACAGATTCCCAAAGTGAGGCGCGTCAGCCTTCTCACCCGCTCCAGTAGCTACTGTCATGGAGTTCAATACATATTTTCACAAAGAAGCTGATAAAACACACAGGTGCAAAATCAAGATGACTTACATAGATGAGGGCCAAGAGAGGGAGTGTGGTGATGTACACTTTTAAAAGTTGCATCATACTGCAGCACAGCTTGGTACAGCATGTTACAATGCATGATGTCATAGTATTTTACAGTCAGCCATTGTTGCCGTTAATGCTTGTTGAAACCACCAGAGGGCGTCTTTATGAGGGTTGTTGGCACTTACTTTCCCAAATAGTCCTACAGAGGTCAACGCAGACAAGACATTTTGATTGTTATACCCTATCAGAGGTCCACGCAGACCAGACACTTGATTGTTATACCCTATCAGAGGTCAACGCAGACCAGACATTTTGATTGTTATACCCTATCAGAGGTCAACGCAGACCAGACACTTTGATTGTTATACCCTATCAGAGGTCAACGCAGACCAGACATTTTGATTGTTATACCCTATCAGAGGTCCACGCAGACCAGACATTTTGATTGTTATACCCTATCAGAGGTCCACGCAGACCAGACACTTTGATTGTTATACCCTATCAGAGGTCCACGCAGACCAGACATTTTGATTGTTATACCCTATCAGAGGTCCACGCAGACCAGACATTTTGATTGTTATACCCTATCAGAGGTCAACGCAGACCAGACATTTTGATTGTTATACCCTATCAGAGGTCAACGCAGACCAGACATTTTGATTGTTATACCCTATCAGAGGTCAACGCAGACCAGACATTTTGATTGTTATACCCTATCAGAGGTCCACGCAGACCAGACATTTTGATTGTTATACCCTATCAGAGGTCCACGCAGACCAGACATTTTGATTGTTATACCCTATCAGAGGTCAACGCAGACCAGACATTTTGATTGTTATACCCTATCAGAGGTCCACGCAGACCAGACATTTTGATTGTTATACCCTATCAGAGGTCAACGCAGACCAGACATTTTGATTGTTATACCCTATCAGAGGTCCACGCAGACCAGACATTTTGATTGTTATACCCTATCAGAAAGAGCAAAACAATTAATTAATTTTATGGACATGAAGCAACCGTATCCTCAGCTACTATAGCACAGAGAAATATGTCTTAAAACATGCTTTTCTGTTCTTTGGAAATAATTTGACTTAGTATCATGTTTATTTTATGACCTTCCTAAACAAAATATGAATATCTTTCTTTGTGACTCCTTGAGTCCTGGGCTATTCTACTGTGAATATGCTAACTGCACAGAAGTCCTTCATGGTGCTTTGAGGATGAAATGCTCAGTAAGTTTTTGTCTTTTATGATATTTATCTTAATGTAGGCCTACTGCTAGAGTGTAAAATACACATATTTCGGTAAATTCAGTTTTTATTGAAATGACATAGCGCTGTAGGCCTAAGAGTCCTGTTGACTGTAGCTGTTTTAGTCTAAGTTAATTATTGTATGAAGGCCTACTTCAAGTTACACTATATCAATCATTCATTTGTGCATGTCATCAGACAGCATACAAGTCATCCATGTATTTAAATAAGGTCAAGCATTTTAGTTATTAAACAAAATAACAAAGGGAGCCTTGAATAATTAAACAATGAATAAACAACATGTGAAAGCGATTGAATTCAGGAATGCATTTGACTGTTCTTAATTTGACTGTACTTGAAACTGTAAAACCTTTTTGTTGTTAGAACAGACTATATGGGATTGATTATAATTCTTTTGTAAATTCTTTTTGTATTTTTTGTGCATTTTATACTGTTAGAAATGTAGCTTAATTACATTTATTAATATTATGGTGTTTCCATTTCAAGGAAAACGAAAATGCATTTTACATTAGCCTATGTAGGCCTCAGGGTTTCCGTTAGGAAAATATGGCGCTGTACAACGTGACCGGTCGGGAGTAGGCCTAGGTGACTGGGAGTGAAGAGCAAAATAATCCTAACATTCCCACAACCTAATTGTAGGCTAACCAATATACAGTGAAAATAAAAATCTGATTGATTTATCAAGACCAGTCCCCATGCTTATAGTTGACCACACATGGGTAGTCTATTGCTTCAAATCCTATTACAATCCTATTATAACGATGACTTTGGGTGTTTCAGTAAGCAACAATTTGTTGCCTTCAATTGCATTAGCCTGCTTTATTCCAATATTTTATGCTGTTTAATATGACATTTAACCTATTTATAGTATTTATATGCTGTTTAATATGACATGTAACCTATTTATAGTGTTTATATGCTGTTTAATATGACATGTAACCTATTTCAAATGATGAGCGCTTCTTACATTCACCTTTTCATTTTTATTCAAATATTTTTAATTCAAATCCATATAGTTTGGTTTCAATACTTCAAAACCAAATGGTAGATCCTGGTAGTCACAAAAATAGATGGGTGTTGGATAAATTGGGATTTTAATGAATGGAGCGAATTTGGAGGGGCATTTTTTTTCGGAGCCGGAGCCGTTGGAAAGGACGTGGAGCTCCATAAGCAGTGTGCAAGCACCACTCCATGATCAACGAGAGGGATTTCCAACTGCTCAACTCCTCTCACATGCTCTGCTTGACAGCAGCTCACAGAATCAGTGATCAGCACATCCATTATTTCTGAGCCGCTGGAGGAAAAAACGGTTGCGGAACAGATAACAACATGCTGATTTATGCTTCACCAATGTGAGGTTTTCTGACATGAGGTTTTCTGTGGGTGTAAGGTTTTTACCACTGACTGCTAGGCAGCCATGCTCAATTTGTCTGACAACCAAAATGTCATGTTTAGCATGAAATCAGTGCTCGTAGTTATCCTCATTGCTTTCTGTTAAGTTATGCATCTCATGGCAGAAACAGAGTGACAGCGGCTCCAAGGAAACCATGCATCTCAAATGGTACCCTGTTCCCTTTATAGTGCACGGTTAAGTGGATAGGGCACCATTTCAGACACAGCCATAGTGTGACTGTCTGACCCACCCAGGTCCCAATTACCGCGCTAGAGAATAGTAAGGGACTTGACCTGATAGTAAGGGACTTGACCTGATAGTAAAGGACTTGACCTGATAGTAAGGGACTTGACCTGATAGTAAAGGACTTGACCTGATAGTAAAGGACTTGACCTGATAGTAAGGGACTTGACCTTATAGTAAGGGACTTGACCTGATAGTAAGGGACTTGACCTGATAGTAAAGGACTTGACCTGATAGTAAGGGACTTGACCTGATAGTAAAGGACTTGACCTGATAGTAAAGGACTTGACCTGATAGTAAGGGACTTGACCTTATGGTAAGGGACTTGACCTGATAGTAAGGGACTTGACCTGATAGTTAGGGACTTGACCTGATAGTAAGGGACTTAGGATACAGTGACCGTACAGAGAGAAATAATGTCCTTCATCATGTTTATACCGGATGTCTCTCTCTGCTGTCCTGATCAATCAATACCACTACACGTGTACACACTTTTTAAGTGGGAGAATTTGCACAATTGGTGGCTGACTAAATACTTTTTTGCCCCACTGTATGGACATGTGTGTGCCTTTCCAAATCATGTCAAACCAATTTAATTTACCACAGGTGGACTCCAATCAAGTCCTAGAAACACCTCATGGATGATCAGTGGAAACAGGATGCACCTGAGCTCAATTTCGAGTCTCATAGCAAAGGGTCTGAATACTTATGTAAATAAGATATATATGTTTTTATTTTTAATAAATGTCTAAAAACCTATTTTCACTATGTCATTATTGTAGATTGATGAGGAACATTTTTAATTTCATCAATTTTAGAATAAGGCTGTAACTTTAAAAAATGTGGAAAAAGTGTAGTGGTCTGAATACTGTCTGAATGCGCTGTATATATCGAGTCAAAGATCATTCGGCAATGAGCAATGGGACGTCGAAAGGACAGGGCACTTCGGAGCCAGCCAGACTGTCGAAAGGACAGGGCGCTTCGGAGCCAGCCAGACAGTTGAAAGGACAGGGCGCTTCAGAGCCAGCCAGACTGTCGAAAGGACAGGGCGCTTCAGAGCCAGCCAGACTGTCGAAAGGACAGGGCGCTTCGGAGCCAGCCAGACTGTCGAAATGACAGGGCGCTTCGGAGCCAGCCAGACTGTCGAAAGGACAGGGCGCTTCGGAGCCAGCCAGACTGTCGAAAGGACAGGTGCTTCGGAGCCAGCCAGACTGTCGAAAGGACAGGGCGCTTCGGAGCCAGCCAGACTTTCGAAAGGACAGGGCGCTTCGGAGCCAGCCAGACTGTCGAAAGGACAGGGCGCTTCGGAGCCAGCCAGACTGTCGAAAGGACAGGGCGCTTCGGAGCCAGCCAGACTTTCGAAAGGACAGGGCGCTTCGGAGCCAGCCAGACTATCGAAAGGAATTAAAAAATGTTGGCCGGGAACGCAAACGATAAAATGTCGGTCCACCGGTTCACGCCACGTATGAGTTAGTGCCGTGACGCAGGCGAGCGGGTTTCAATCCACAAATACACACACACAAGAAAACAACAGGTCCTATGACCTTGTCAGCTTGCTATGGCTTGGACACAATTTCTTATAGCTGTGGGAGAAAGGGCATGTGTGGGGATAAGGCAACACAAGCAACAGATTGATTCATCAATTCCCACTGTCCTTACTGTCACCCTCGTGGAAGAGGAAATACAACTATTAAACCTAATTGGAAAAGGGTCACTTACTGGGCAGAGACAAGAATGGTAAAGGAAAGGAGGGGAGGTAGAGAGATGGAGGAAGAGAGAGAGAGGCGAAGACAGGAAAGGAATATGGAGAGAGGGAGGGAGGGAGTGAGGGAGAGAAAGAGGCGAGGACAGGGAAGGAATATGGAGAGAGGGAGGGAGGCAGAGAGGGAGAGAAAGAGGCGAGGACAGGGAAGGAATATGGAGAGAGGGAGGGAGGGAGGGAAAGAGGGAGAGAAAGAGGCGAGGACAGGGAAGGAATATGGAGAGAGGGAGGGAGGGAGGGAGGGAGGGAGGGAGAGAAAGAGGCGAGGACAGGGAAGGAATATGGAGAGAGGGAGGGAGGGAGAGAAAGAGGCGAGGACAGGGAAGGAATATGGAGAGAGGGAGGGAGGGAGAGAGGGAGAGAAAGAGGTGAGGACAGGGAAGGAATATGGAGAGAGGGAGGGAGGGAGAGAAAGAGGCGAGGACAGGGAAGGAATATGGAGAGAGGGAGGGAGAGAGGTAGAGAGAGAAGCGAGGACAGGGAAGGAATATGGAGAGAGAGAGGGAGGGAGAGAGGGAGAGAAAGAGGCGAGGACAGGGAAGGAATATGGAGAAAGAGGGAGGGAGAGAGGGAGAGAGAGAAGCGAGGACAGGGAAGGAAGGGGGAAGAGAGAGTTGAGGGTCTTAAGCGAGGGAACCACAACACTACTCACAACCACATAAGAGGTGAACAGGAAGGACAGCAGGGTATCATCACCGGCTACTGGGCTGGGTGGCAACCTGAGCACCCTCCTTGTGGATTGGAGAAGCCAGCTGTTCCTGCTCTTCTTGGCCTTTCCCTGTGTTTGTCTGGCTGTCTGACGGTCTATCAGTCTATTGGAGACGACAAAGTCAAGATATACTCAGGCCCAGAAGCTAAGATATGCATATTATTAGTAGATTTGGATAGAAAACACCCTGAAGTTTCTAAAACTGTTTGAATGATTTCTGTGAGTATAACAGAACTCATATGGCAGGCAAAAACCTGAAAAAAAATCCAACCAGGAAGTGGGAAATCTGAGGTTTGTAGTTTTTCATATCTTTGCCTATCCAAGATAGTGTAAATTTGGACCGATTGCACTTCCTAAGACTTCCACTAGATGTCAACACTCTTTAGAACCTTGTTTGATGCTTCTACTGTGAAGGAGAAGAGAAAGAGAGCTGATTGAGTAAGAGGTCTGCCAGAGTGCCATTCAGGCACGCTCCCGTGAGAGGTAGCTGCGTTCCATTGCAATTCTAAAGACAAAGGAATTCTCCGGTTGAAACATTATTGAAGATTTATATTAAAAACATCCTAAAGATTGATTCTATACATCGTTTGACATGTTTCTACGAACTGTAATGGAATTATTTGACTTTTTACTTGGCCTGTGCATCGTACATTTGGATTTGTTAACTCAAGGCGCGAACAAAAAGGAGGTATTTGGAAATACATTATGGAATTTATTGAACAAAACCAACATTTATCATGGAACTGGGATTCCTGGGAGTGCATTCTGATGAAGATCATCAAAGGTAAGTGAATATTTATAATGCTATTTCTGACTTCTGTTGACTCCACAACATGGCGGATATCTGTATGGCTTGTTTTTGTGTCTGAGCGCCGTACTCAGATTATTGCATGGTGTGCTTTTTTGGTAAAGCTTTTTTGAAATCTGACACAGCGGTTGCATTAAGGAGAAGTTTATCTAAAGTTCCATGCATAACACTTGTATTTTCATCAACATTTATGATAAGTATTTCTGTAAATTGATGTGGCTCTCTGCAAAATCACTGGATGTTTTGGAAGCAAAACATTACTGAACGTAACGCGCCAATGTAAACTGAGATTTTTGGATATAAATAGGAACTTTATCGAACAAAACATACATCTATTGTGTAACATGAAGTCCTATGAGTGTCATCTGATGAAGATCATCAAAGGTTAGTGATTCATTTTATCTATTTTTCTGCTTTTTGTGACTCCTCTCTTTGGCTGGAAAAATGGCTGTGTTTTTCTGTGGCTAGGTACTGACCTAACATAATCGTTTGGTGTGCTTTCTTCGTAAAGCCTTTTTGAAATCGGACACTGTGGTGGGATTAACAACAAGTTTATCTTTGAAATGGTGTAAAATACTTGTATGTTTGAGGAATTTTAATTATGAGATTTCTGTTGTTTGAATTTGGCGCCCTGCACTTTCACTGGCTGTTTTCATATCGATCCCGTTAGCGGGATCTAAGCCATAAGAAGTTTTAAGAGCGCATCCCCATCGGTTCGGACTGAAACCAGATAAAAGAGGAGATGACAAGAAAGGAGAGGAGGTAATGGGACAAGGACAGGAGAAAGGAGAGGAGGCAATGGGATAAGGACAGTACAGAGGAGAGGAGGTTATGGGACAAGGACAGTAGAGAGGTGAGAAGGTAATGGGACAAGGACAGTAGAGAGGAGAGAATGTAATGGGACAAGGACAGTAGAGAGGAGAGGAGGTAATGGGACAAGGACAGTAGAGAGGAGAGAATGTAATGGGACAAGGACAGTAGAGAGGAGAGAAGGTAATGGGACAAGGACAGTAGAGAGGAGAGAATGTAATGGGACAAGGACAGTAGAGAGGAAAGGAGGTTATGGGAAAAGGACAGTACAGAGTAGAGGAGGTAATGAGACAAGGACAGTAGAGAGGAGAGGAGGTAATGAGACAAGGACAGCAAAGAGGAGAGAAGATAATGGGACAAGGACAGGTACAGTACAGAGAGAAATAATGTCCTTCATCATGTTTATACCGGATGTCTCTCTCTGCTGTCCTGATCAATCAATACCACGACACGTGTACACACACACACACACACACACACACACACACACACACACACACACACACACACACACACACAGTCATCGCTAATATCACGCTCAGATACACAGGAGGAAATACTCCCATTAACCTCGGCTGTCTGCACGTCACACTTTCCACACCATTGATTACTGCTAATGCAATTCTATTGATAGTGCTTTCTCTCTCCCTTCTCCCTCTCTCCCACTATCTTTCTATCCCTCTCTAACTCTCTCTCTATCCCTCCTATCTCTCTATCCCTCTGCCTCTATTTCTCCCTCTCTATAACTCTATCCCTCCATCTCTCTCTCTCTATCCCTCTATCCCCCTCCCTCTCTCTCTCTCTCTCTCTCTCTCTCTCTCGCCCTCTCTATCCCTCTCTCTCTCTCTCGCCCTCTCTCTCCCTCTCTCTATCCCCCTCTCTCTCGCTCTCTCTCTCTCTCGCTATCCCTCTACCCCTCTCTCTCTCTCGCCCTTTCTCTCCTCTCTCTATCCCCCCCTCTCTCTCTCGCCCTTTCTCTCCCTCTCTCTATCCCCCCCTCTCTCTCTCTCTCTCTCTCTCTCTCTCTCTCTCTCTCTCGCTATCCCTCTATCCCTCTCGTCTCCTCTTTTTCTCCTACCCCCTGTCCCTTCCTATAGGAATGAAGATGCTATCAACCAGATGGCCGTTCCCCCCTTTCCAAACCCTCCTGTTGTCCTCTCCTCCACTGAAGTGAGTCCTATTCACACACACACAGACACACACACACACACAGACACACACACTCTGCTATGACCGAATGGTCATCCAAAAGCTGACGGAGCAGGGCGCTGGCCATGACCTTATGCGAAAGCATCTGCTCAGGCCTAAACACAAATGCACTCCCAAAAGCAAGAAAGCAATATCTGAAATCGTCGGCCCTTGGTCCAAAATGGACCCTTCTTAACCAAAACATGCATGTTTTCTTTGGGGGGTGGCACATATCTGATTAGTGCACTTATCTAGAGAAATCAATAGGAAGGAATGGCAGTGTATTTGAGAACTTTCTATTTTGAATGTGTTGACTCAATGGTGTCATCACCACATTCATCATCACCATCATCATGATTATTGTTATCCCAGACCCCCAAACCAGCCGCAGTAGCATCCCCGGCCCCCACAGAGAAGTCTCAAACCCCAGAGAGCCTGGCCCTCGGCAGGGGACCCCTGGAGGCCTCCATCTCCATCAGCGAGGTAAGAGGCTCCACTCCCCATGTTACCTGTCCAAAGAAAACTGACGGAAACAGGGAGGGACTACTAGGATTTGTCCAATAAGAAACGCTTGTTTTATTTTTCTGTTTTGCTACATTTTGCATGTACTTTCCTAAATAGGAACCTGATCTTGGATTGAAGTGTTCCGTCTAGCATCTTCTTAATACATTTTCTGCTCAGTGTCTGGCAATTCTGTTGCTCAACCCTGTATTTCTCTCCCACTTTCTCTCTCTCTCTGTCTCTTTCTCTGTCTCTCTCTCCCTCTCTCTGTCTCTTTCTCTGTCTCTCTCCCTCTCTCTGTCTCTCTCTCCCTCTCTCTGTCTCTCTCTCCCTCTCTATGTCTCTCTCTCCCTCTCTATGTCTCTCTCTCTGTCTCTTTCTCTGTCTCTCTCTCCTTCTCTCTGTCTCTCTCTCCTTCTCTCTCTCTCTCTCTCTCTGCCTCTTTCTGTCTCTCTCTCCCTCTCTCTCCCTCTCTATCTCTCCCTCTCTCTCTCTTTCTGTCTCTCTCTGTCTCTCTCTCCCTCTCTCTGTCTCGTTCTCTCTCTCTCTCTTTCTCTGTCTCTCTCTCCCTCTCTCTCTTTCTGTCTCTCTCTCCCTATCTCTCTGTCTCTCTCTGTCTCTTTCTCTGTCTCTCTCCCTCTCTCTTTCTCGGTCTCTCTCTCCCTATCTCTCTCTCTGTCTTTCTTTCTCTCTCTCCCTCTCTCTCTCTGTCTCTCTCTCCCTCTCTCTCGCTGTCTCTTTCTTTCTCTCTCCCTCTCTCTCGCTGTCTCTTTCTTTCTCTCTCTCCCTCTCTCTCTCTGTCTCTCTCTCTATCTCTCGCTCACGCTCACACTCACTCTCACTTTCTCTCTCTCTCACACACACACACACACACACACACAGGTGAAGTCCAGTGTTGGGTCCAGTGGGAGCACAGCTACGGAGCTTGTGTCCAGAGAAGCAACACTCAAGATCCTCCGAGAGACTTCGTCAAAGGTCATCTGACTGGAAGCCCATGTGTTACATCCTCTTTGCTCCCTACACATCCCTACCAGCCTGAGAGCCTCTCTCTGTGTCCCGGCAACAAGCCACTGAGTTGTTTACTGACTTGGTTTCTCAGGTCAAAATGAGTTGAGCAGACACTACAAACCCCCAACATGAACACCAGGCAGACACTACAAACCCCCAACATGAACACCAAGCAGACACTACAAACCCCCAACATGAACACCAAGCAGACACTACAAACCCCCAGCATGAACACCAGGCAGACACTACAAACCCCCAACATGAACACCAGGCAGACACTACAAACCCCAACATGAACACCAGGCAGACACTACAAACCCCCAACATGAACACCAGGCAGACACTACAAACCCCCAGCATGAACACCAGGCAGACACTACAAACCCCCAACATGAACACCAGGCAGACACTACAAACCCCCAACATGAACACCAGGCAGACACTACAAACCCCCAACATGAACACCAAGCAGACACTACAAACCCCCAGCATGAACACCAGGCAGACACTACAAACCCCCAACATGAACACCAGGCAGACACTACAAACCCCCAACATGAACACCAGGCAGACACTACAAACCACCAACATGAACACCAGGCAGACACTACAAACCCCCAACATGAACACCAGGCAGACACTACAAACCCCCAACATGAACACCAGGCAGACACTACAAACCCCCAACATGAACACCAGGCAGACACTACAAACCCCCAACATGAACACCAGGCAGACACTACAAACCCCCAACATGAACACCAGGCAGACACTACAAACCCCCAACAAATGCTTCCCGGGCGATGAATTCAAACCTGTGACCGGTATTCTTCTGACCTAGTGTGTTTGTGTGTGTGTGTGTGTGTGTGTGTGAGTGTGTGTGTGTGTGTTGTGGTGTGTGTGTTGTGGTGTGTGTGTGTGTTGTGTGTGTTGTGGTGTGTGTGTGTCTTGTGTGTGTGTTGTGGTGTGTGTGTGTGTTGTATGTGTGTTGTGTGTGTTCATGTTTGTACCTCTTGTTTGTGCTCTCTGCAGAAGGCCTCAGAGAACGAGGCCGAGTCTTCAGAGAGTGTGACTGTGCCGGCTGCCAAGACCCCCCTGGGGCAGGTGAGCATCGCAGTGGATTTGGGTTACCTGTGTAGCTAACGGCACTCCATGTAGTACAATGGAATCCACTCTGTGGAAGGAAGAATTAATCAGAACGAGCTCATAGTATTAGACAACTTGTGTTTTAATATGCATTATTCAGTTATTCACAACTATTTTAAAGACAAAGATCTGGATAATATTTTTGTTTCTGTTGTGTCTTGCCGTTAGTGTGCGTATGCGCACGCGTGTGTGTGCGTGTGTGTGTGTGTGCGTGCGTGTGTGTTTGTGAAGCAGCTGACAGAGCCAATCCCACTCAGGGTTAGCATAAAAACCATCTGCCCATGGAGTGCTGTGAACTTCATCCATCAACCATTGGCTGAAATGCCAGTGTGCCCCAGCCCATGTGTGGTCACTGAACCCAGTACAGGGCTATGCTGAGGACGTTCAAATCTCCTCCAGAGAGGACCATGCTACCAACGACATGCTCTCTCGCACAGAGGACTTTTTGAAAAGGTCTGGAAGTGAAAGACAGTGAATGTGCTGTGTTGTATAAAAGACAGAGGTAAACACTGGTACAAGTCTAGAACTGATAAACCCCCAACATTTACACTAACGAATAAACCAATCAGAGTTTACTCTCATCACGATACATATAGTTATCTTTGACATAAGTTTAATGTTGCTGGTGAGTGGGTGGAACAAGTTGAGGAGCTTGTTAATGAGTATTCAACCAGGCTTGATATGATTGACGTTTCCCCTCTGCCTGTGGTCATGAAGCTAGAAGCTGTGAGAGAGGTGGCCCTAGTAAAGATTCAACATCTGCTTACAAATGTGCCTCTCCCACAGAAGGTTCTTGGGGAAATGAATAACAAAACTGTTCAGGTGGTGAGAAAGTAGCTATGCTTCAACACACACACCACACGTGACGGTGTCTTCCTGAGCTAGAGAGAGCGGCGTTTAGGCGTCCCGAATATTGAGTGGATTTACACTGCTGCCAGACAGACTCACCTGTTGAACATGCTCAACAGTGATGATGTGACAGGTAAGGAGTTATCCAGAGCCGTCCTTCCTTCTGGACCTACGGAGGAGGAAGGTTACACTGGCCAGGGACACTGAGGACAACTTCCTGGGCTTCAGGAGGACGGTTACACTGGCCAGGGACACTGAGGACAACTTCCTGGGCTTCAGGAGGACAGTTACACTGGCCAGGGACACTGAGGACAACTTCCTGGGCTTCAGGAGGAAGGTTACACTGGCCAGGGACACTGAGGACAACATCCTGGGCTTCAGGAGGAAGGTTACACTGGCCAGGGACACTGAGGACAACTTCCTGGGCTTCAGGAGGACGGTTACACTGGCCAGGGACACTGAGGACAACATCCTGGGCTTCAGGAGGAAGGTTACACTGGCCAGGGACACTGAGGACAACTTCCTGGGCTTCAGGAGGAAGGTTACACTGGCCAGGGACACTGAGGACAACTTCCTGGGCTTCAGGAGGAAGGCAAATGGAATATTGGACATTTGTGCTGCTGGCTTCGGTGTCTGGTCAGACTGGCCGGACCTCAACGACCTGTGCAACCGGACTGGAGTGGAGCTCAGGTGGACACGGACTGATATGCAAACTGATTCTGATGCAGTTGTGGCAGATCGGTGTTGTTGTGGATGCTTCTGTCACCCATCATGGAACATCTCATCCTACATGCAGGACAACACTCCTCGGTATCAGATGGATGCAGCTCCTGTAACACTGGACTGGCCTGAGGCTACAGGGGAAACTCGATGCTCTAGACTGTGATGTCCACTCTGTCTCCCAGCTACTGCAACACTGGACTGGCCTGAGGCTGCAGAGGAACTCACTGCTCTGGACTGTGCTGACCACTCTGTCTCCCATTCCATTTACCAGAATGGTGCCATTGGCGAGGACATTCTCACCTTTATTTTTAAGGTGAGGCTGCAAGTTCTACAAACAAAATATAATGTAGCACTCTGGTACCCTGCAAACCATGACCCATTTTGTATTCTACATGAGTCAAATGTAATGGAGTCCATTGTCCATGTTGTGAATGGCTGCTGTTCATACAAGGATTTGTACATTGCTAGACATGGCTACCTTGTCGACCTGATAGCCAGCGAGCGAGACAAGTGGATGCACAAACATTCTTGTGTAAGGGGAAGCTGGTTTGATGTTGATGATGATGTGTTTTCCTGTGTGTCAAATACACCAGATATTGTTGCTGTGGGGGGGCGGGCCTCATTTTGGAAGTGGGCTTCTCATTGGACGGCTACATGGACAAGGCCTTTGCAGAGAAGCTGCTTCAGGACCAGCCCCTCGTGGCATGCTGGGACATCCTCGGGTTTAGGTGCAAGCTGGTGGTGCTGATATTTGGCAGTCTCGGCCACGTTCACAGGCTTGCAGTGCGTGATCTCCAGATTGAAGGCCTGACAAAAATTATGGCAAAGCAATTGGCTAGGTACTGCTCTGTTTCAGCTGTAATGGGCAGCCTAGCTGATTGGAGAAGAAGGTGCTTTCTTTACCTTTGAGTGGCATGCATACAGGGATTCAAATTAAGTATTTAAAATGTGTGTGTGTGCGCAGACTGCGAACCTGTCTAAAACCTGTCGGCTCTCCTGTAAGCTGCCTGTGGTGAGCTCTGTGAAAGGGGAGCTGGTGCCCCCCCCTGCCTCTTTCCTACCTTCCTCCTGCACCAGCCCAGACTTTGAGTACTGCAGCAAAGGTATGGAGCCACACTCACAACCAGCAGGCCATTTACAGGGCTACATTAGGGACCCTGAGAGCACAAGGTATTTTCAACATCTTGTGCTCAATGGGGAAGAACTGACTGTTTTACTCAACTGTCTTATTTTATCTATTCAATTCTTTGTGCAGAAAGTTGTGAATCAAATCAAATGTTATTGGTCACGTACACGTGTTTAGCAGATGTTATTGCAAGTGTAGAGAAATGTATATTATTCACTATAAAGAGGACAGCCAACAACATAAACACTTGCATTGAGGTTTGATAACAAAATCTCTCTCCTCCCTCTCTCTATGCTGTAGACACAGCCACGTGCCCTATCGTTCCAGGCCAGGAGATAATCATAGAGATCGCCAAGGGTCGCTCTGGCCTGGGTCTCAGCATTGTAGGGGGAAAAGACACCCAGCTGGTAAGACTGCTAGCCTTGCTCAGGGGCGACCATGTTGACCATGACAGGTTACGTAAATTTGTCTCCGTCTCAGCCAGAGATGAGAGCCACAGCTACACTGCATAGTAGCATAGTAGTGGTGGTTTTAGTGTAATGAGGATGTCTCATTAAAGCAAGACAAAAAGTCAACAGTCTCTCTCGCTCTCTTTCTCTCTCACTCTCTTTCTCTCCATCTCTCTCTCTCTCAAGGATGCCATAGTGATCCATGAGGTATATGAGGAGGGGGCGGCGGCACGTGATGGACGACTCTGGGCTGGAGATCAGATCCTGGAGGTTAGTCTCTCTCTTTTATCTCTCTCTTTATCTCTCTCCCTCTGTTTGTCTCTCTCTCTCTCTCTCTCAGTGTATGCTGGGAGTGTTTTGTATTTGAGAGGCCTTGTGGAGGGCTCTGTCCTTACTTATTTTCTTGGTCTTTTTTTCAATTTGTATTTTCTATGGTGGAGGGTTAACGCACTGTTAGTTTAGCGGTACCTACTGTTTTCATTCAAAGTTAGGGAGGAAGAGGACAGAGTTTTAGTTGCCTGGTGATTGAATGGTGTGGTGTGCGCGATGCCTTCGCAGCCTAGCGCGGAGGAGACGCTGTGGTTACGGCATGGATTCAGGTGTTCCTGAGAATGGAGTTAAGGTGGAGGAGGTTCTGCTCGAGTTCGGCGAACAGGTGGGAGCTGAATTTATACATTCCGCATCCAGAATGAACAAAGCTGTGGTTGTGTTCATGAAAAGGCTGATTGCTAGGTGGCTCCCATTTTGGCTGTAGTGTTTCCAAGTGCCTGAATGAAAGCGCGTTCTTTGGTATTTTTCCCCGGTAAAGACAATAAAGATTCTCTGTCTTAAAAATTAAATTCTATCGTTTATTTGCGTATTAAGGTACCTAAGGTTTGATTATAAATGTTGTTTGACTTGTTTGGAAAAGTTTGTCACTTTTGGGATTAATGTTGTATGCATTCTGATGGAGGGAAACTGGGTGGATTATTGACTGAAGCGCGCCAACTAAACTGGGTTTTTATGGATATAAAGATGGACATTATCGAACAAAAGGACCATTTGTGATGTAACTGGGACCTTTTGGAGTGCCAACAGAAGATCATCAAAGGTTATGTGTTTATTATATTGCTATTTCTGACTTTCATGTCGCACCTGCCTGGTTGAAATATGTTTTTCATGGTTTTCTATGTGGGGCGCTGTCCTCAGATAATCGCATGGTGTGCTTTCGCCGTTAAGCCTTTTTGAAATCGGACACAGCGGCTGGATTAGCAAGAAATTAAGCTTTGTTTCGCCCGGCAATTTCACCGGATGTTGGACGCTACCGTCCCACCTGCCTATAAGAAGTTAAATTGAGGCATGGGGACGGGCTCTACGCAGGGTTTGCCGGCACAGATAGTCTGCTGTGTTTTGAGTGTGGGGATTTGGGGCACAAGAGCTTTGCGTGCCCACATAAAGGCCGTAGACAAGGTGAGGATACAAGCTACAGTGGGGGAAATCGAGGTAAACGTGCAGGGGGCCATGAGACACAGGCAGCAGAGGCTGGGTCTTGTCATGTTATAGATGGTGGTGTAGACGAGGCTGGGTCTAGTCTAGAGGTCTACCGATTAATCGGAATGGCCGATTAATTAGGGCCGATTTCAGGTTTTCATAACAATCGGAAATGGGTATTTTTGGACACCGATTTGGCCCCCCCAAAAAAATTAAATGTAAAAAAACAAAAAACACCTTTATTTAACTAGGCAAGTCAGTTAAGAACACATATTTTCAATGACGGCCTAGGAACGGTGGGTTAACTGCCTTGTTCAGGGGCAGAACGACAGATTTTTACCTTGTCAGCTCGGGGATTCAAATCTTGCAACCTTACAGTTAACTAGTCCAACGCGCTAACCACCTGCCTCTCATTGCACTCCACGAGGAGCCTGCCTGTTACGCGAATGCAGTAAGAAGCCAAGGTAAGTTGCTAGCTAGCATTAAACTTATTTTATAAAAAACAATCAATCATAATCACTAGTTAACTACACATGGTTGATAATATTACTAGTTTATCTAGCGTGTCCTGCGTTGCATATAATCGATGCAACGCTGGGGGATGATTTAACAAAAGCACAATCGTTGCACGACTGTACCTACCCATAAACACCGATGCCTTTCTTAAAATAAATACACAGAAGCATATATTTTTAAACCTGCATATTTAGCTAAAAGAAATCCAGGTTAGCAGCCAATATTAACCAGGTGAAAGCAAACGATGCTATCATCTGAGGATAGCACCTCCGTAAACAAAGAGAGAAAACATATTTCAACCCTACAGGGGCGACACAAACCACAGAAATAAAAATATAAGTCATGCCTTACCTTAACGAACTTCTTTTGTTGGCACTCCAATATGTCCCATAAACATCACAAATGGTCCTTTTGTTCAATTAATTCCGTCGATATATATCCAAAATGTCCATTTATTTGGCGCGTTTGATCCAGAAAAACACCGGTTCCAACTTGCGCAATGTGACTACAAAATATCTCAAAAGTTACCTGTAAACTTTGCCAAAACATTTCAAACTACTTTTGTAATACAACTTTAGTTTTTTTTAACGTAAATAATAGATACAATTGAAGATGGGATGATCTGTGTTCAATACAGGAGGAAAACAATCTGTAGCATGCTTTCTGGTCATGCGCCTCTATCTAAACAGTACACTTCGTGAGCCTTGTTCAAGATGGCCATACTTCTTCATTACACAAAGGAATAACCTCAACCAATTTCTAAAGACTGTTGACATCCAGTGGAAGCGATAGGAACTGCAAGAAGGTCCCTTAGAAATATGGATTCCCAATGAAAGCCCATTGAAAAGAGAGTGACCTCAACAACAACAAAAAATCTGAATGGTTTGTTCTCGGGGTTTCGCCTGCTAAATAAGTTCTGTTATACTCACAGACATGATTCAAACAGCTTTAGAAACTTCAGAGTGTTTTCTATCCAAATCCAAATACTAATAATATGCATATCTTATCTTCTGGGGATGAGTAGCAGGTAGTTGAATTTGGGCATGCATTTCATCCGGACGTGAAAATACTGCCCCGTCACCAAGAAGTTAATGACGAAAGGCTCATATTTCTGTGTGTTATTATGTTATAATTAAGTCTATGATTTGATATTTGATAGAGCAGTCTGACTGAGCGATGGTAGGCACCAGCAGGCTCATAAGCATTCATTCACACAGCACTTTCGTGCGTTTTGCCAGCAGCTCTTCGCTGTGCTTCAAGCATTGAGCTGTTTATGACTTCAAGCCTATCAACTCCTGAGATTAGACTGGTGTGACTGATGTGAAATGGCTAGCTAGTTTGCGGGGTGCACGCTAATAGCGTTTCAAACGTCACTCGCTCTGAGACTTGAAGTGGTTGTTCCCCTTGCTCTGCATGGGTAAGGCTGCTTCGAGGGTGGCTGTTGTTGATGTGTTTCTGGTTCGAGCCCAGTTAGGAGAGAGGAGAGGGACAGAAGCTATACTGTTACACTGGCAATACTGAAGTGCCTATAAGAACATCCAATAGTCAAAGGTATATGAACTACAAATGGTATAAAGAGAAATAGTCCTATAAATACTATATTAACTACAACCTAAAACCTCTTACCTTGGAATATTGAAGTCTCATGTTAAAAGGAACCACCAACTTCCATATGTTCTCATGTCCTGAGCAAGGAACTTAAATATTAGCTTTTTTTACATGGCACATATTGCACTTTTACTTTCTTTTCCAACACTTTGTTTTTCCATTATTTAACCCAAATTGAACATGTTTATTATTTATTTGAGGCTAAATTGATTTTTATTGATGTATTATATTAAGTTAAAATAAGTGTTCATTCACTATTGTTGTAATTGTCATTATTACAAATAAATGTTTAAAATCGGCCGATTAATTGGTATCGCCATTTTTTGGTCCTCCAATAATCGGTATCGGCGTTGAAAAATCATAATCGGTCGACCTCTAGTCTAGTCATGCTATAGATGGTGGTGTCGGTGAGACTGGGTCTAGTCATGTTATAGATGGAGATGTAGATGAGGCTGGGTTTAGTCATGCTATAGATGGTGGTGTAGATGAGGCTGGGTCTAGTCATGTTATGGATGGTGGTGTAGATGAGGCTGGGTCTAGTAGACTGTAGATGGTGGTGTAGATGAGGCTGGTTCTAGTCAGGTTATAGATGGTGGTGTCGATGAGGCTGGGTCTAGTCAGGCTATAGATGGTGGTGTGGATGAGGCTGGGTCTAGTCAGGTTATAGATGGTGGTGTGGATGAGGCTGGGTCTAGTCAGGTTATAGATGGTGGTGTAGATGAGGCTGGGTCTAGTCAGGCTATAGATGGTGGTGTAGATGAGGCTGGGTCTAGTCAGGCTATAGAGGGTGGTGTGGATGAGGCTGGGTCTAGTCAGGCTATAGATGGTGGTGTGGATGAGGCTGGGTCTAGTCAGGCTAGGCTAGTGGATGAGGATAGTGTAGTGGGGAAGGGGAAGCAACTGGGGGGTGGAGGAAGTGTCAAGCGGAAGAGAATAAGGGGGAGAAGGGGGAGAATTTGGAGGGGAGAGGCTGGTGTGGTCAAAGGCACCAAGGAACCGTTGCCTGGTGCTGGGGAGGGGTGGGGGGGTCAGAAAGGGCAGGTGGTCAGGATGGCAGATGGAGACGAGGAAGTGGAAGGGGAGTTTGAGGAAGAGGGTGATGAGGAGGGTTTTCTGTTCAGACTCCACCTCAGTGGGTCCGGAGCTGACAGCCAGTCAGGCAGAGGTGTCAAAGTACACGGTGAGGGAACTGTCAAGGTTCCTGAGTGAGACTAAAGGGAAAAAGAAGGTTCAAATTTAAGCTTTTTTTTGCGATCTGGTATCCCCTGTATATATCCTCCACATTGACTCTGTACCGTAACACCCTGTATATAGCCTCCACATTGACTCTGTACCGTAACACCCTGTATATAGCCTCCACATTGACTCTGTACCGTAACACCCTGTATATATCCTCCACATTGACTCTGTACCGTAACACCCTGTATATAGCCTCCACATTGACTCTGTACCGTAACACCCTGTATATAGCCTCCACATTGACTCTGTACCGTAACACCCTGTATATAGCCTCCACATTGACTCTGTACCGTAACACCCTGTATATAGCCTCCACATTGACTCTGTACCGGTACCCCCTGTATATAGCCTCCACATTGACTCTGTACCGGTACCCCATGTATATAGCCTCCACATCAACTCTGTACCGGTACCCCCTGTATATAGCCTCTGTACCGTAAAATCCTGTATATATC
The DNA here is from genome assembly GCF_018296145.1 of Oncorhynchus tshawytscha. Classification (NCBI taxonomy): domain Eukaryota; kingdom Metazoa; phylum Chordata; class Actinopteri; order Salmoniformes; family Salmonidae; genus Oncorhynchus; species Oncorhynchus tshawytscha. Next base: position 13,086,755 of record NC_056434.1, on the reverse strand, counting down.
CTCCACATTGACTCTGTACTGGTACCCCCTGTATATATCCTCCACATTGACTCTGTGCTGGTACCCCCTGTATATAGCCTCCACATTGACTCTGTACTGGTACCCACTGTATATATCCTCCACATTGACTCTGTGCTGGTACCCCCTGTATATATCCTCCACATTGACTCTGTACTGGTACCCCCTGTATATAGCCACCACATTGACTCTGTACTGGTACCCACTGTATATATCCTCCACATTGACTCTGTACTGGTACCCCTGTATATATCCTCCACATTGACTCTGTGCTGGTACCCCTGTATATATCCTCCACCGGTACCCCCTGTATATATCCTCCACATTGACTCTGTACCGTAAAATCCTGTATATATCCTCCACATTGACTCTGTACTGGTACCCCTGTATATATCCTCCACATCGACTCTGTACTGGTACCCCTGTATATATCCTCCACATTGACTCTGTACTGGTACCCCCTGTATATATCCTCCACATTGACTCTGTGCTGGTACCCCCTGTATATATCCTCCACCGGTACCCCCTGTATATAGCTGTACCGGTACCCCCTGTATATAGCCTCCACATTGACTCTGTACCGGTACCCCATGTATATAGCCTCCACATCAACTCTGTACCGGTACCCCCTGTATATAGCCTCCACATTGACTCTGTACCGGTACCCCATGTATATAGCCTCCACATCGACTCTGTACCGGTACCCCATGTATATAGCCTCCACATTGACTCTGTACCGGTACCCCATGTATATAGCCTCCACATCGACTCTGTACCGGTACCCCATGTATATAGCCTCCACATCGACTCTGTACCGGTACCCCATGTATATAGCCTCCACATCGACTCTGTACCGGTACCCCATGTATATAGCCTCCACATCGACTCTGTACCGGTACCCCATGTATATAGCCTCCACATTGACTCTGTACCGGTACCCCATGTATATAGCCTCCACATCGACTCTGTACCGGTACCCCCTGTATATAGCCTCCACATTGACTCTGTAACGTCTGTTCTGTCTTATAGTGTGACAGACCAGGACATACTCTGTCGTAAGGTCTGCTGTCTCCATGATTTCTCTTTTGAAATGATCCTCAATAGGCAGTTTAAGAAATCCTGAAATACGTTCTTCAAATTGAATGAGATAAATACTGCTGATTTTAGCATATTTGAAGCAGTGGATCAGGAAGTGCTGCTTTACCTCACCTGACCCACAATGCTTTACGTCTTTCTTCTCTTGCCGTCCATGTTTTTGTATGGCATCCTGTCTCTATTGCCAGGCTATGGTCACTCAGTCTGTCCATGTTTTTGTATGGCATCCTGTCTCTATTGCCAGGCTATGGTCACTCAGTCTGTCCATGTTTTTGTATGGCATCCTGTCTCTATTGCCAGGCTATGGTCACTCAGTCTGTCCATGTTTTTGTATGGCATCCTGTCTCTATTGCCAGGCTATGGTCACTCAGTCTGTCCATGTTTTTGTATGGCATCCTGTCTCTATTGCCAGGCTATGGTCACTCAGTCTGTCCATGTTTTTGTATGGCATCCTGTCTCTATTGCCAGGCTATGGTCACTCAGTCTGTCCATGTTTTTGTATGGCATCCTGTCTCTATTGCCAGGCTATGGTCACTCAGTCTGTCCATGTTTTTGTATGGCATCCTGTCTCTATTGCCAGGCTATGGTCACTCAGTCTGTCCATGTTTTTGTATGGCATCCTGTCTCTATTGCCAGGCTATGGTCACTCAGTCTGTCCATGTTTTTGTATGGCATCCTGTCTCTATTGCCAGGCTATGGTCACTCAGTCTGTCCATGTTTTTGTATGGCATCCTGTCTCTATTGCCAGGCTATGGTCACTCAGTCTGTCCATGTTTTTGTATGGCATCCTGTCTCTATTGCCAGGCTATGGTCACTCAGTCTGTCCAGTTGCTCTGAAGGCTCACTGTGTTGTGGTGTTTGTATAGGAAAGCCTTATGGTGATAGTATTCTGGATTACAGTGTCCAGAATTTGGTGACTTTTTTTTCTTCAACTTGGAGTGCTAGGGGGAATCTCCTGAGTTCTACCCTAAAGGCTATGTTTGAGGAATTTCTGGCGCAAACCTAAATTCCAGGTGTAAAATTTTGGCGTGGCTTTTCTCTCCCTCTCTCCTCTCTCTCTCTCCCTCTCTCCTTCCCTCTCTCTCTCTCTGACTCTCTCCTTCCCTCTCTCTCTCTCTCCCTCTCTCCTTCCCTCTTTCTTTCCCTCTCTCTCTCTCCCTCTCTCCTTCCCTCTCTCTCTCTCTGACTCTCTCCTTCCCTCTCTCTCTCTCTCCCTCTCTCCTTCCCTCTTTCTTTCCCTCTCTCTCTCTCCCTCTCTCCTTCCTTCCCTCTCTCTCTCTCTCCCACTCTTATTTTACATTTTAGTCATTTAGCAGACGCTTTCATCCAGACTGTCTTACAGGAGACAATTAGGGTTAAGTGCCTTGCTCAAGGACACATCGACAGATTTGACACATAGTCGGCTCAGGGATTCAAACCAGCGACCTTTCAGTATCTTTCAAATGCTCTACATTCTCAATTAAGTAAGCTTCACGCCACTTAATAAGAAAGAGGAGTCAACTGAAGATTGTAACAAAATATGTGTTATTACTCCCATCTATCATATTACTCCCATCTCTCTCTCTCTCTCTCTCTCTCTCTCTCTCTCTCTCTCTCTCTCTCGTCTAACAGGTCTGATAACTGTGCAATAGAGAAGAAAAATAGAGAGATCACAGTTAACTCTGCAGCTCTTATAACCTCACATTGTCATGTTTTCCAGTGCACTCAATTTAGCCAATGTCTCCCTCTACTGGAATTAGACCTTCACTAGAGGTGTGTGTGTGTGTGTGTGTGTGTGTGTGTGTGTGTGTGTGTGTGTGTGTCGCCATCCAGGTAAATGGTGTGGACCTGCGTAGCGTGGCCCATGAGGATGCCATCACAGCCCTAAGGCAGACCCCGGCCAAGGTGTGTCTTAAGGTTCTACGGGACGAGGCGAGGTTCCGCGACCAGGAGAACCTAGATGTGTTCAGTGTGGAACTGCAGAAAAGGGCTGGCCGTGGCCTGGGCCTCAGTATCGTCGGCAAGAGGTTCAGTAGCAACTCACACACACACACACACACACATTCATTGTGTCTTCATAAAATAAGTTTTACCACTATCAGGGAGTTTAATGTGAACCAGAAAGACATGTAAGGGGATCTATGCTGTAGCTATTTGCTACACTCTTACCTGGGTTTTGTTGTCAGTAGTGTTCTTTGGTTACCTACACGCTCTCCCTACGATGGCAAGGATGAGATCCATTTTGAGCGTACGTAGCCATAGGAATTAATCAAGTATTTTATTTATATGGTAGGAACGGCACAGGGGTGTTCATCTCGGACGTGGTGAAAGGGGGCGTCGCCGAGCTGGATGGCCGGCTGATGCAAGGGGACCAGATTATCTCTGTCAACGGAGATGACATGAGGTCTGCCTTGCAGGAGACGGTAGCTGCCATTCTCAAGGTGAGGGGGGGAGGAGGGGGGGGCTCACCGTCACACCAAAAGGGCTCACCGTCACACCAAAAGGGCTCACCGTCACACCAAAAGGGCTCAGTTTGGGGTCACTTAGAAATGTCCTTGTTTTTGAAAGAATACTTGCTAAAGGGTTTTCTAATGATCAAACAAACAAATAACTACAGCCTTCACAGACAAAGAACTACACTAAAACAAATAACAACAGTCTTCACAGACAAAGAACTACACTAAAACAAATAACAACAGTCTTCACAGACAAAGAACTACACTAAAACAAATAACTACAGTCTTCACAGACAAAGAACTACACTAAAACAAATAACTACAGCCTTCACAGACAAAGAACTACACTAAAACAAATAACTACAGTCTTCACAGACAAAGAACTACACTAAAACAAATAACTACAGCCTTCACAGACAAAGAACTACACTAAAACAAATAACTACAGCCTTCACAGACAAAGAACTACACTAAAACAAATAACAACAGTCTTCACAGACAAAGAACTACACTAAAACAAATAACTACAGTCTTCACAGACAAAGAACTACACTAAAACAAATAACTACAGCCTTCACAGACAAAGAACTACACTAAAACAAATAACTACAGTCTTCACAGACAAAGAACTATACTAAAACAAATAACAACAGTCTTCACAGACAAAGAACTACACTAAAACAAATAACTACAGTCTTCACAGACAAAGAACTACACTAAAACAAATAACTACAGCCTTCACAGACAAAGAACTACACTAAAACAAATAACTACAGTCTTCACAGACAAAGAACTACACTAAAACAAATAACAACAGTCTTCACAGACAAAGAACTACACTAAAACAAATAACTACAGTCTTCACAGACAAAGAACTACACTAAAACAAATAACTACAGCCTTCACAGACAAAGAACTACACTAAAACAAATAACTACAGCCTTCACAGACAAAGAACTACACTAAAACAAATAACAACAGCTAATACTTGAAACACATCAAAGAACATCCCTCTCATTGTCAGAGTCCAAAACCATAGAGTGCCATAGTAATGGAGTCTTTTTGTAAGTACTGTTCGTTGAACAAAGCCTATGGGAAAATTCATGTTTTTGGATAAAAGCCGAAAATAAGGTCTGTGGTAAACTCAGGCTTAGGAGACATTATATGTTTTCTTCTATGGGATAATCTTAATCAGCTAACGTCACTTTTTGTTAATTTTGTAGCATTTATGTAATAACAAAAGCAGATCATTTCCATTTTTTAGGATTACAAGCTTTCGAGCTCTCTGTACCAGGCGGTCACTAGCCACCAAACTCTTCTTCCTTCTTCCACAAGGTGTCACAAATGGTACATTTATGTTCAACGGCTGCAGTGCCCTCTTATGAATTGGTGGAGCGGAGAGGCTTTGTGGTTGGTTTGGCTACAGTTCTTTACTATGTGGAGACCCTCTAAAGTGGGTGCTTTGTGTGCCCTTGCTACAGTGGTGTACACTACATTTACAGTGCTGAGGTATATAACAACACTTTATCCTGTGCCCTTGCTACAGTGGTGTACACTACATTTACAGTGCTGAGGTATATTACAACACTTTATCCTGTGCCCTTGCTACAGTGGTGTACACTACATTTACAGTGTTGAGGTATATAACAACACTTTATCCTGTGCCCTTGCTACAGTGGTGTACACTACATTTACAGTGTTGAGGTATATAACAACACTTTATCCTGTGCCCTTGCTACAGTGGTGTACACTACATTTACAGTGTTGAGGTATATAACAACACTTTATCCTGTGCCCTTGCTACAGTGGTGTACACTACATTTACAGTGCTGAGGTATATAACAACACTTTATCCTGTGCCCTTGCTACAGTGGTGTACACTACATTTACAGTGCTGAGGTATATAACAACACTTTATCCTGTGCCCTTGCTACAGTGGTGTACACTACATTTACAGTGCTGAGGTATATAACAACACTTTATCCTGTGCCCTTGCTACAGTGGTGTACACTACATTTACAGTACAGTGCTGAGGTATATTACAACACTTTATCCTGTGCCCTTGCTACAGTGGTGTACACTACATTTACAGTGTTGAGGTATATAACAACACTTTATCCTGTGCCCTTGCTACAGTGGTGTACACTACATTTACAGTGTTGAGGTATATAACAACACTTTATCCTGTGCCCTTGCTACAGTGGTGTACACTACATTTACAGTGTTGAGGTATATAACAACACTTTATCCTGTGCCCTTGCTACAGTGGTGTACACTACATTTACAGTGTTGAGGTATATAACAACACTTTATCCTGTGCCCTTGCTACAGTGGTGTACACTACATTTACAGTGCTGAGGTATATTACAACACTTTATCCTGTGCCCTTGCTACAGTGGTGTACACTACATTTACAGTGCTGAGGTATATAACAACACTTTATCCTGTGCCCTTGCTACAGTGGTGTACACTACATTTACAGTGCTGAGGTATATTACAACACTTTATCCTGTGCCCTTGCTACAGTGGTGTACACTACATTTACAGTGTTGAGGTATATAACAACACTTTATCCTGTGCCCTTGCTACAGTGGTGTACACTACATTTACAGTGTTGAGGTATATAACAACACTTTATCCTGTGCCCTTGCTACAGTGGTGTACACTACATTTACAGTGTTGAGGTATATAACAACACTTTATCCTGTGCCCTTGCTACAGTGGTGTACACTACATTTACAGTGTTGAGGTATATAACAACACTTTATCCTGTGCCCTTGTCAGATAAGGTTCTTTATTTTGTATTGTTTATTTGAACCTTTATTTAACTAGGCAAGACAGTTAAGAACAAGTTCTTATTGACAATGACAGCCTACCCCAGACAAGCCCTCCCTTAGTCCCTATGGGACTCCCGATCACGGCCGGTCGGGATACAGCCCGGGATCGAACCAGGGTGTCTGGTTGGGTTATGTCTAAAGTAGTGCACTATGTCTGAGTATCAAATGGCACTATTGTAGGGAGTAGGTTACCATTTAGGGCTTGTAGGGAGTAGGTTACCATTTAGGACTTGTAGGGAGTAGGTTACCATTTAGGGCTTGTAGGGAGTAGGTTACCATTTAGGACTTGTAGGGTGTAGGTTACCATTTAGGACGCAACCTATGATGTGGAGATCCTGTCAGGTTGAAGTGCAAGTTCTGTCCTCGGTAATAAACATGGAAGTGGAGCTCCTACCGGGTTGCAGTAGGAAGTGAACACTGTAAGGCCAGTCCCTAGCTGCTCTGGTCTAGTAGTTACGTGCTGTGCGCTACCTGTGCCTCTGCAGTGTGCCAGGGGGGTGGTGCTCCTGGAGCTGGGCCGACTGAAGGCTGCCTCCTGGCTCTCTTCCAGACGTCCCTCCCAGGGAAGCCAGGTGTGTGTGTGTGTGTGTGTGTGTGTGTGTGTGTGTGTGTGTGTGTGTGTGTGTGTGTGTGTGTGTGTGTGTGTGTGTGTGTGTGTGTGTGTGTGTGTGTGTGTGTGTGTGTGTGTGTGTGTGTGTGTGTGTGCCCGTTGTCACCCCCACTGCCTGGGTGCTTGCATGCATAAGCTCAGTCATCGACTGACCCTGGCTGCTGTGTCATTAATAACCCTGTCTCTCCTCCTTCTCTCCATTCATCACGTGCATGGAAGCCAAAATGGCCATCTGATGGTTGTTTAGCAGGCTTCTTCTGGTGTCACCTGTATGTCACTCAGCCACCCAGCCAAACTTACCGCTACCGGGCAGCATGCCTCATGCCTCAAATGTGTGTTTTCTCCTGACTGGATCATAGCTCTGTTCCCCCTCCCTCTCTCTAGCAGATGAGTCACGTGAGTGCCAACAGCACAATCGTCACGCCCCACCCCCTGCTAAACTCCACCCCTTCCACCTCTCAGCTCCTCAATAACGTCAGGAAGCCAATGACAGTGGGCATGACATCATCACAGAGCGCAGGTAAAGTAGCACCAGTCCCTTTCCATAGAGAATAGGACCAGTCCCTTTCCACAGAGAGTAGGACCCTTTCCACAGAGAGTAGGACCAGACCCTTTCCACAGAGAGTATTACCAGACCCTTTCAACAAAGAGTAGGACCAGACCCTTTCCACAGAGAGTAGGACCAGACCCTTTCCACAGAGAGTAGGACCAGACCCTTTCCACAGAGTAAGACCAGTCCGTTTCCACAGAGAGTAGAACCAGACCCTTTCCACAGAGAGTAGAACCAGACCCTTTCCACAGAGAGTATGACCAGACCATTTCCACAGAGAGTAGGACCAGTCCCTTTCCACAGAGAGTAGGACCAGACCCTTTCAACAAAGAGTAGGACCCTTTCCACAGAGAGTAGGGCCAGACCCTTTCCACAGAGAGTAGCACCAGACCCTTTACACAGAGAGTAGGACCAGACCCTTTACACAGAGAGTAGGACCAGTCCCTTTCCACAGAGAGTAGGACCAGTCCCTTTCCACAGAGAGTAGGACCAGACCCTTTCCACAGAGAGTAGGACCAGACCCTTTCCACAGAGAGTAGGACCAGACCCTTTCCACAGAGAGTAGGACCAGACCCTTTCCACAGAGAGTAGGACCAGACCCTTTCCACAGAGAGTAGGACCAGACCATTTCCACAGAGAGTAGGACCCTTTCCACAGAGAGTAGAACCAGACTCTTTCCACAGAGTAGGACCAGTCCTTTTCCACAGAGAGTAGAAGCAGACCCTTTCCACAGAGAGTATGACCAGACCCTTTCCACAGAGAGTATGACCAGACCCTTTCCACAGAGAGTAGGACCAGTCCCTTTCCACAGAGAGTAGGACCAGTCCCTTTCCACAGAGAGTAGGACCAGTCCCTTTCCACAGAGAGTAGGACCAGTCCCTTTCCACAGAGAGTAGGACCAGTCCCTTTCCACAGAGAGTAGGACCAGACCCTTTCCACAGAGAGTAGGACCAGACCCTTTCCACAGAGAGTAGGACCAGACCCTTTCCACAGAGAGTAGGACCAGACCCTTTCCACAGAGAGTAGGACCAGACCCTTTCCACAGAGTAGGACCAGTCCCTTTCCACAGAGAGTAGGACAGGTCATTTTCCACAGAGAGTAGTACCAGACCCTTTCAACAAAGAGTAGGACCCTTTCCACAGAGAGTAGAACCAGACCCTTTCCACAGAGAGTAGGACCAGACCCTTTACACAGAGAGTAGGACCAGACCCTTTCCACAGAGAGTAGGACCAGACCCTTTACACAGAGAGTAGGACCAGTCCCTTTCATCAGAGAGTAGGACCAGACCCTTTCCACAGAGAGTATGACCAGACCCTTTCCACAGAGAGTATGACCAGACCCTTTCCACAGAGAGTAGGACCAGTCCCTTTCCACAGAGAGTAGGACCAGACCCTTTACACAGAGAGTAGGACCAGTCCCTTTCATCAGAGAGTAGGACCCTTTCCACAGAGAGTAGGACCAGTCCCTTTCCACAGAGAGTAGGACCAGACCCTTTCCACAGAGAGTAGGACCAGACCCTTTCCACAGAGAGTAGGACCAGACCCTTTCCACAGAGAGTAGGACCAGACCATTTCCACAGAGAGTAGGACCCTTTCCACAGAGAGTAGGAGCAGTCCCTTTCCACAGAGAGTAGGACAGGTCCTTTTCCACAGAGAGTAGGACCCTTTCCACAGAGCGTAGGACCAGACCCTTTCCACAGAGAGTAGAACCAGACCCTTTCCACAGAGTAGGACCAGTCCCTTTCCACAGAGCGTAGAACCAGACCCTTTCCACAGAGAGTATGACCAGACCATTTCCACAGAGAGTAGGACCAGTCCCTTTCCACAGAGAGTAGGACCAGACCATTTCCACAAAGAGTAGGACCAGTCCCTTTCCACAGAGAGTAGGACAGGTCCTTTTCCACAGAGAGTAGTACCAGACCCTTTCAACAAAGAGTAGGACCAGACCCTTTCCACAGAGAGTAGGACCAGACCCTTTCCACAGAGAGTAGGACCAGACCCTTTCCACAGAGTAGGACCAGTCGCTTTCCACAGAGAGTAGAACCAGACCCTTTCCACAGAGAGTATGACCAGACCATTTCCACAGAGAGTAGGACCAGTCCCTTTCCACAGAGAGTAGGACCAGACCCTTTCAACAAAGAGTAGGACCCTTTCCACAGAGAGTAGGACCAGACCCTTTCCACAGAGAGTAGCACCAGACCCTTTACACAGAGAGTAGGACCAGACCCTTTACACAGAGAGTAGGACCAGTCCCTTTCCACAGAGAGTAGGACCAGTCCCTTTCCACAGAGAGTAGGACCAGACCCTTTCCACAGAGAGTAGGACCAGACCCTTTCCACAGAGAGTAGGACCAGACCCTTTCCACAGAGAGTAGGACCAGACCATTTCCACAGAGAGTAGGACCCTTTCCACAGAGGGTAGAACCAGACTCTTTCCACAGAGTAGGACCAGTCCTTTTCCACAGAGAGTAGAAGCAGACCCTTTCCACAGAGAGTATGACCAGACCCTTTCCACAGAGAGTATGACCAGACCCTTTCCACAGAGAGTAGGACCAGTCCCTTTCCACAGAGAGTAGGACCAGTCCCTTTCCACAGAGAGTAGGACCAGTCCCTTTCCACAGAGAGTAGGACCAGTCCCTTTCCACAGAGAGTAGGACCAGACCCTTTCCACAGAGAGTAGGACCAGACCCTTTCCACAGAGAGTAGGACCAGACCCTTTCCACAGAGAGTAGGACCAGACCCTTTCCACAGAGAGTAGGACCCTTTCCACAGAGAGTAGAACCAGACTCTTTCCACAGAGTAGGACCAGTCCTTTTCCACAGAGAGTAGAAGCAGACCCTTTCCACAGAGAGTAGGACCAGACCCTTTACACAGAGAGTAGGACCAGACCCTTTACACAGAGAGTAGGACCAGACCCTTTCCACAGAGAGTAGGACCAGACCCTTTACACAGAGAGTAGGACCAGTCCCTTTCATCAGAGAGTAGGACCAGACCCTTTCCACAGAGAGTATGACCAGACCCTTTCCACAGAGAGTATGACCAGACCCTTTCCACAGAGAGTAGGACCAGTCCCTTTCCACAGAGAGTAGGACCAGACCCTTTACACAGAGAGTAGGACCAGTCCCTTTCATCAGAGAGTAGGACCCTTTCCACAGAGAGTAGGACCAGTCCCTTTCCACAGAGAGTAGGACCAGACCCTTTCCACAGAGAGTAGGACCAGACCCTTTCCACAGAGAGTAGGACCAGACCCTTTCCACAGAGAGTAGGACCAGACCATTTCCACAGAGAGTAGGACCCTTTCCACAGAGAGTAGGAGCAGTCCCTTTCCACAGAGAGTAGGACAGGTCCTTTTCCACAGAGAGTAGGACCCTTTCCACAGAGCGTAGGACCAGACCCTTTCCACAGAGAGTAGAACCAGACCCTTTCCACAGAGTAGGACCAGTCCCTTTCCACAGAGCGTAGAACCAGACCCTTTCCACAGAGAGTATGACCAGACCATTTCCACAGAGAGTAGGACCAGTCCCTTTCCACAGAGAGTAGGACCAGACCATTTCCACAAAGAGTAGGACCAGTCCCTTTCCACAGAGAGTAGGACAGGTCCTTTTCCACAGAGAGTAGTACCAGACCCTTTCAACAAAGAGTAGGACCAGACCCTTTCCACAGAGAGTAGGACCAGACCCTTTCCACAGAGAGTAGGACCAGACCCTTTCCACAGAGTAGGACCAGTCCCTTTCCACAGAGAGTAGAACCAGACCCTTTCCACAGAGAGTATGACCAGACCATTTCCACAGAGAGTAGGACCAGTCCCTTTCCACAGAGAGTAGGACCAGACCCTTTCAACAAAGAGTAGGACCCTTTCCACAGAGAGTAGGACCAGACCCTTTCCACAGAGAGTAGCACCAGACCCTTTACACAGAGAGTAGGACCAGACCCTTTACACAGAGAGTAGGACCAGTCCCTTTCCACAGAGAGTAGGACCAGTCCCTTTCCACAGAGAGTAGGACCAGACCCTTTCCACAGAGAGTAGGACCAGACCCTTTCCACAGAGAGTAGGACCAGACCCTTTCCACAGAGAGTAGGACCAGACCCTTTCCACAGAGAGTAGGACCAGACCCTTTCCACAGAGAGTAGGACCAGACCATTTCCACAGAGAGTAGGACCCTTTCCACAGAGAGTAGAACCAGACTCTTTCCACAGAGTAGGACCAGTCCTTTTCCACAGAGAGTAGAAGCAGACCCTTTCCACAGAGAGTATGACCAGACCCTTTCCACAGAGAGTATGACCAGACCCTTTCCACAGAGAGTAGGACCAGTCCCTTTCCACAGAGAGTAGGACCAGTCCCTTTCCACAGAGAGTAGGACCAGTCCCTTTCCACAGAGAGTAGGACCAGACCCTTTCCACAGAGAGTAGGACCAGACCCTTTCCACAGAGAGTAGGACCAGACCCTTTCCACAGAGAGTAGGACCAGACCCTTTCCACAGAGAGTAGGACCCTTTCCACAGAGAGTAGAACCAGACTCTTTCCACAGAGTAGGACCAGTCCTTTTCCACAGAGAGTAGAAGCAGACCCTTTCCACAGAGAGTAGGACCAGACCCTTTACACAGAGAGTAGGACCAGACCCTTTACACAGAGAGTAGGACCAGACCCTTTCCACAGAGAGTAGGACCAGACCCTTTACACAGAGAGTAGGACCAGTCCCTTTCATCAGAGAGTAGGACCAGACCCTTTCCACAGAGAGTATGACCAGACCCTTTCCACAGAGAGTATGACCAGACCCTTTCCACAGAGAGTAGGACCAGTCCCTTTCCACAGAGAGTAGGACCAGACCCTTTACACAGAGAGTAGGACCAGTCCCTTTCATCAGAGAGTAGGACCCTTTCCACAGAGAGTAGGACCAGTCCCTTTCCACAGAGAGTAGGACCAGACCCTTTCCACAGAGAGTAGGACCAGACCCTTTCCACAGAGAGTAGGACCAGACCCTTTCCACAGAGAGTAGGACCAGACCATTTCCACAGAGAGTAGGACCCTTTCCACAGAGAGTAGGACCAGTCCCTTTCCACAGAGAGTAGGACAGGTCCTTTTCCACAGAGAGTAGGACCCTTTCCACAGAGCGTAGGACCAGACCCTTTCCACAGAGAGTAGGACCCTTTCCACAGAGAGTAGAACCAGACCCTTTCCACAGAGTAGGACCAGTCCCTTTCCACAGAGCGTAGAACCAGACCCTTTCCACAGAGAGTATGACCAGACCCTTTCAACAAAGAGTAGGACCCTTTACACAGAGAGTAGGACCAGACCCTTTACACAGAGAGTAGGACCAGTCCCTTTCCACAGAGAGTAGGACCAGTCCCTTTCCACAGAGAGTATGACCAGACCATTTCCACAGAGAGTAGGACCAGTCCCTTTCCACAGAGAGTAGGACCAGACCATTTCCACAAAGAGTAGGACCAGTCCCTTTCCACAGAGAGTAGGACAGGTCCTTTTCCACAGAGAGTAGTACCAGACCCTTTCAACAAAGAGTAGGACCAGACCCTTTCCACAGAGAGTAGGACCAGACCCTTTCCACAGAGAGTAGGACCAGACCCTTTCCACAGAGTAGGACCAGTCCCTTTCCACAGAGAGTAGAACCAGACCCTTTCCACAGAGAGTATGACCAGACCATTTCCACAGAGAGTAGGACCAGTCCCTTTCCACAGAGAGTAGGACCAGACCCTTTCAACAAAGAGTAGGACCCTTTCCACAGAGAGTAGGACCAGACCCTTTCCACAGAGAGTAGCACCAGACCCTTTACACAGAGAGTAGGACCAGACCCTTTACACAGAGAGTAGGACCAGTCCCTTTCCACAGAGAGTAGGACCAGTCCCTTTCCACAGAGAGTAGGACCAGACCCTTTCCACAGAGAGTAGGACCAGACCCTTTCCACAGAGAGTATGACCAGACCCTTTCCACAGAGAGTAGGACCAGTCCCTTTCCACAGAGAGTAGGACCAGACCCTTTACACAGAGAGTAGGACCAGTCCCTTTCATCAGAGAGTAGGACCCTTTCCACAGAGAGTAGGACCAGTCCCTTTCCACAGAGAGTAGGACCAGACCCTTTCCACAGAGAGTAGGACCAGACCCTTTCCACAGAGAGTAGGACCAGACCCTTTCCACAGAGAGTAGGACCAGACCATTTCCACAGAGAGTAGGACCCTTTCCACAGAGAGTAGGACCAGTCCCTTTCCACAGAGAGTAGGACAGGTCCTTTTCCACAGAGAGTAGGACCCTTTCCACAGAGCGTAGGACCAGACCCTTTCCACAGAGAGTAGGACCCTTTCCACAGAGAGTAGAACCAGACCCTTTCCACAGAGTAGGACCAGTCCCTTTCCACAGAGCGTAGAACCAGACCCTTTCCACAGAGAGTATGACCAGACCATTTCCACAGAGAGTAGGACAAGTCCCTTTCCACAGAGAGTAGGACCAGACCATTTCCACAAAGAGTAGGACCAGTCCCTTTCCACAGAGAGTAGGACAGGTCCTTTTCCACAGAGAGTAGTACCAGACCCTTTCAACAAAGAGTAGGACCAGACCCTTTCCACAGAGAGTAGGACCAGACCCTTTCCACAGAGAGTAGGACCAGACCCTTTCCACAGAGTAGGACCAGTCCCTTTCCACAGAGAGTAGAACCAGACCCTTTCCACAGAGAGTATGACCAGACCATTTCCACAGAGAGTAGGACCAGTCCCTTTCCACAGAGAGTAGGACCAGACCCTTTCAACAAAGAGTAGGACCCTTTACACAGAGAGTAGGACCAGACCCTTTACACAGAGAGTAGGACCAGTCCCTTTCCACAGAGAGTAGGACCAGTCCCTTTCCACAGAGAGTATGACCAGACCATTTCCACAGAGAGTAGGACCAGTCCCTTTCCACAGAGAGTAGGACCAGACCATTTCCACAAAGAGTAGGACCAGTCCCTTTCCACAGAGAGTAGGACAGGTCCTTTTCCACAGAGAGTAGTACCAGACCCTTTCAACAAAGAGTAGGACCAGACCCTTTCCACAGAGAGTAGGACCAGACCCTTTCCACAGAGAGTAGGACCAGACCCTTTCCACAGAGTAGGACCAGTCCCTTTCCACAGAGAGTAGAACCAGACCCTTTCCACAGAGAGTATGACCAGACCATTTCCACAGAGAGTAGGACCAGTCCCTTTCCACAGAGAGTAGGACCAGACCCTTTCAACAAAGAGTAGGACCCTTTCCACAGAGAGTAGGACCAGACCCTTTCCACAGAGAGTAGCACCAGACCCTTTACACAGAGAGTAGGACCAGACCCTTTACACAGAGAGTAGGACCAGTCCCTTTCCACAGAGAGTAGGACCAGTCCCTTTCCACAGAGAGTAGGACCAGACCCTTTCCACAGAGAGTAGGACCAGACCCTTTCCACAGAGAGTAGGACCAGACCCTTTCCACAGAGAGTAGGACCAGACCCTTTCCACAGAGAGTAGGACCAGACCCTTTCCACAGAGAGTAGGACCAGACCATTTCCACAGAGAGTAGGACCCTTTCCACAGAGAGTAGAACCAGACTCTTTCCACAGAGTAGGACCAGTCCTTTTCCACAGAGAGTAGAAGCAGACCCTTTCCACAGAGAGTATGACCAGACCCTTTCCACAGAGAGTATGACCAGACCCTTTCCACAGAGAGTAGGACCAGACCCTTTCCACAGAGAGTAGGACCAGACCCTTTCCACAGAGAGTAGGACCAGACCCTTTCCACAGAGAGTAGGACCAGACCCTTTACACAGAGAGTAGGACCAGACCCTTTACACAGAGAGTAGGACCAGACCCTTTCCACAGAGAGTAGGACCAGACCCTTTACACAGAGAGTAGGACCAGTCCCTTTCATCAGAGAGTAGGACCAGACCCTTTCCACAGAGAGTATGACCAGACCCTTTCCACAGAGAGTATGACCAGACCCTTTCCACAGAGAGTAGGACCAGTCCCTTTCCACAGAGAGTAGGACCAGACCCTTTACACAGAGAGTAGGACCAGTCCCTTTCATCAGAGAGTAGGACCCTTTCCACAGAGAGTAGGACCAGTCCCTTTCCACAGAGAGTAGGACCAGACCCTTTCCACAGAGAGTAGGACCAGACCCTTTCCACAGAGAGTAGGACCAGACCCTTTCCACAGAGAGTAGGACCAGACCATTTCCACAGAGAGTAGGACCCTTTCCACAGAGAGTAGGACCAGTCCCTTTCCACAGAGAGTAGGACAGGTCCTTTTCCACAGAGAGTAGGACCCTTTCCACAGAGCGTAGGACCAGACCCTTTCCACAGAGAGTAGGACCCTTTCCACAGAGAGTAGAACCAGACCCTTTCCACAGAGTAGGACCAGTCCCTTTCCACAGAGCGTAGAACCAGACCCTTTCCACAGAGAGTATGACCAGACCATTTCCACAGAGAGTAGGACAAGTCCCTTTCCACAGAGAGTAGGACCAGACCATTTCCACAAAGAGTAGGACCAGTCCCTTTCCACAGAGAGTAGGACAGGTCCTTTTCCACAGAGAGTAGTACCAGACCCTTTCAACAAAGAGTAGGACCAGACCCTTTCCACAGAGAGTAGGACCAGACCCTTTCCACAGAGAGTAGGACCAGACCCTTTCCACAGAGTAGGACCAGTCCCTTTCCACAGAGAGTAGAACCAGACCCTTTCCACAGAGAGTATGACCAGACCATTTCCACAGAGAGTAGGACCAGTCCCTTTCCACAGAGAGTAGGACCAGACCCTTTCAACAAAGAGTAGGACCCTTTACACAGAGAGTAGGACCAGACCCTTTACACAGAGAGTAGGACCAGTCCCTTTCCACAGAGAGTAGGACCAGTCCCTTTCCACAGAGAGTATGACCAGACCATTTCCACAGAGAGTAGGACCAGTCCCTTTCCACAGAGAGTAGGACCAGACCATTTCCACAAAGAGTAGGACCAGTCCCTTTCCACAGAGAGTAGGACAGGTCCTTTTCCACAGAGAGTAGTACCAGACCCTTTCAACAAAGAGTAGGACCAGACCCTTTCCACAGAGAGTAGGACCAGACCCTTTCCACAGAGAGTAGGACCAGACCCTTTCCACAGAGTAGGACCAGTCCCTTTCCACAGAGAGTAGAACCAGACCCTTTCCACAGAGAGTATGACCAGACCATTTCCACAGAGAGTAGGACCAGTCCCTTTCCACAGAGAGTAGGACCAGACCCTTTCAACAAAGAGTAGGACCCTTTCCACAGAGAGTAGGACCAGACCCTTTACACAGAGAGTAGGACCAGACCCTTTACACAGAGAGTAGGACCAGACCCTTTACACAGAGAGTAGGACCAGTCCCTTTCCACAGAGAGTAGGACCAGTCCCTTTCCACAGAGAGTAGGACCAGACCCTTTCCACAGAGAGTAGGACCAGACCCTTTCCACAGAGAGTAGGACCAGACCCTTTCCACAGAGAGTAGGACCAGACCCTTTCCACAGAGAGTAGGACCAGACCCTTTCCACAGAGAGTAGGACCAGACCATTTCCACACGAGAGTAGGACCCTTTCCACAGAGAGTAGAACCAGACTCTTTCCACAGAGTAGGACCAGTCCTTTTCCACAGAGAGTAGAAGCAGACCCTTTCCACAGAGAGTATGACCAGACCCTTTCCACAGAGAGTATGACCAGACCCTTTCCACAGAGAGTAGGACCAGTCCCTTTCCACAGAGAGTAGGACCAGTCCCTTTCCACAGAGAGTAGGACCAGTCCCTTTCCACAGAGAGTAGGACCAGTCCCTTTCCACAGAGAGTAGGACCAGACCCTTTCCACAGAGAGTAGGACCAGACCCTTTCCACAGAGAGTAGGACCAGACCCTTTCCACAGAGAGTAGGACCAGACCCTTTCCACAGAGAGTAGGACCCTTTCCACAGAGAGTAGAACCAGACTCTTTCCACAGAGTAGGACCAGTCCTTTTCCACAGAGAGTAGAAGCAGACCCTTTCCACAGAGAGTAGGACCAGACCCTTTACACAGAGAGTAGGACCAGACCCTTTCCACAGAGTAGGACCAGTCCTTTTCCACAGAGAGTAGAAGCAGACCCTTTCCACAGAGAGTATGACCAGACCCTTTCCACGGAGAGTATGACCAGACCCTTGACACAGAGAGTATGACCAGTCCCTTTCCACAGAGAGTAGGACCAGACCCTTTCCACAGAGAGTAGGACCAGACCCTTTCCACAGAGAGTAGGACCAGACCCTTTCCACAGAGAGTAGAACCAGACCCTTTCCACAGAGAGTAGGACCAGACCCTTTCCACAGAGAGTAGGACCAGACCCTTTCCACAGAGAGTAGGACCCTTTCCACAGAGAGTAGAACCAGACTCTTTCCACAGAGTAGGACCAGTCCTTTTCCACAGAGAGTAGAAGCAGACCCTTTCCACAGAGAGTATGACCAGACCCTTTCCACAGAGAGTATGACCAGACCCTTTACACAGAGAGTATGACCAGTCCCTTTCCACAGAGAGTAGGACCAGACCCTTTCCACAGAGAGTAGGACCAGACCCTTTCCACAGAGAGTAGGACCAGACCCTTTCCACAGAGAGTAGAACCAGACCCTTTCCACAGAGAGTAGGACCAGACCCTTTCCACAGAGAGTAGGACCAGACCATTTCCACAGAGAGTAGGACCCTTTCCACAGAGAGTAGATCCAGACTCTTTCCACAGAGAGTAGGACCAGTCCCTTTCCACAGAGAGTAGGACCAGTCCCTTTCCACAGAGAGTAGGACCAGACCCTTTCCACAGAGAGTAGGACCAGTCCCTTTCCACAGAGAGTAGGACCAGACCCTTTCCACAGAGAGTAGGACCAGACCCTTTCCACAGAGAGTAGGACCAGACCCTTTCCACAGAGAGTAGGACCAGACCCTTTCCACAGAGAGTAGGACCCTTTCCACAGAGAGTAGAACCAGACTCTTTCCACAGAGTAGGACCAGTCCTTTTCCACAGAGAGTAGAAGCAGACCCTTTCCACAGAGAGTATGACCAGACCCTTTCCACAGAGAGTATTACCAGACCCTTTACACAGAGAGTAGGACCAGTCCCTTTCCACAGAGAGTAGGACCAGACCCTTTCCACAGAGAGTAGGACCAGACCCTTTCCACAGAGAGTAGGACCAGACCCTTTCCACAGAGAGTAGGAACAGACCCTTTCCACAGAGATTAGGACCAGACCCTTTCCACAGAGAGTAGGACCAGACCCTTTCCACAAAGAGTAGGACCCTTTCCACAGAGAGTAGGACAGGTCCTTTTCCACAGAGAGTAGGACCAGACCCTTTCAACAAAGAGTAGGACCCTTTCCACAGAGAGTAGGACCAGACCCTTTCCACAGAGAGTAGGACCAGACCCTTTCCACAGAGAGTAGGACCAGACCCTTTCCACAGAGATTAGGACCAGACCCTTTCCACAGAGAGTAGGACCAGACCCTTTCCACAGAGAGTAGGACCAGACCCTTTCCACAGAGAGTAGGACCAGACCATTTCCACAGAGAGTAGGACCCTTTCCACAGAGAGTAGGACCAGTCCCTTTCCACAGAGAGTAGGACCAGTCCCTTTCCACAGAGAGTAGGACCCTTTCCACAGAGAGTAGGACCAGTCCCTTTCCACAGAGAGTAGGACAGGTCCTTTTCCACAGAGAGTAGGACCCTTTCCACAGAGAGTAGGACCAGTCCCTTTCCACAGAGAGTAGGACAGGTCCTTTTCCACAGAGAGTAGGACCCTTTCCACAGAGCGTAGGACCAGACCCTTTCCACAGAGAGTAGGACCCTTTCCACAGAGAGTAGAACCAGACCCTTTCCACAGAGTAGGACAAGTCCCTTTCCACAGAGCGTAGAACCAGACCCTTTCCACAGAGAGTATGACCAGACCATTTCCACAGAGAGTAGGACCAGTCCCTTTCCACAGAGAGTAGGACCAGACCATTTCCACAAAGAGTAGGACCAGTCCCTTTCCACAGAGAGTAGGACAGGTCCTTTTCCACAGAGAGTAGTACCAGACCCTTTCAACAAAGAGTAGGACCAGACCCTTTCCACAGAGAGTAGGACCAGACCCTTTCCACAGAGAGTAGGACCAGACCCTTTCCACAGAGTAGGACCAGTCCCTTTCCACAGAGAGTAGAACCAGACCCTTTCCACAGAGAGTTTGACCAGACCATTTCCACAGAGAGTAGGACCAGTCCCTTTCCACAGAGAGTAGGACCAGACCATTTCCACAAAGAGTAGGACCCTTTCCACAGAGAGTAGGACAGGTCCTTTTCCACAGAGAGTAGGACCAGACCCTTTCAACAAAGAGTAGGACCCTTTCCACAGAGAGTAGGACCAGACCCTTTCCACAGAGAGTAGGACCAGACCCTTTACACAGAGAGTAGGACCAGTCCCTTTCCACAGAGAGTAGGACCAGTCCCTTTCCACAGAGAGTAGGACCCTTTCCACGGAGAGTAGGACCAGTCCCTTTCCACAGAGAGTAGGACCCTTTCCACGGAGAGTAGGACCAGTCCCTTTCCACAGAGAGTGTAACTGTAGGAAAAGGTTCAGAAACTGCCCGGGCTGGAATTACACACAGTTCCCGTCCTCATCTTTTTCCCTTTCTGGGTTTGTCGTAGCTGCAGAAACAGGGATACGCACTGTGGAGATCACAAGGGTGAGTTGAGCTGTCTCCAGTTATGTTTAGTGGGTTTAAACTACTCATAATATGCACATTTATATCTATAGACTATACTGTATACTGTGCCAATTCAACTCTAGAAGCTTTCTTTATTGTCATGAAAATGATGACAACAATCACAATATCCTCTTCTATACCAGTTTATTATTAATAATGATGATAGCATTGACGATATCTCTCAGGGTCCTACTGATGCGTTGGGGATCAGTATAGCTGGGGGGAAGGACAGTCCTCTGGGGGATATCCCCATCTTCCTGGCCATGATCCAGGCCAACGGGGTGGCAGCCAAGACGCATCGGCTCAAGGTACGTATGTGTGTGTGCGTGCGTGTGTGTGTGAGTGTGCGAGAGAACGCACAGTGTCTTAGAATCCCCTTACTGTCTGTGATGGCTCACCCTGGCGTGTGTTTGTCTCTCTCTCTCTCTCTCTCTCTCTTCCTTCCTTCCTCCAGGTGGGTGATAGGATCGTGAGTATCAACTCCCAGTCTCTGGAAGGCCTGTCCCATGGGGATGTAGTCACCATGCTGAAGAATGCCTACGGCAGCATCATTCTCCAGGTACACACAGATCATTCTCCAGGTACACACAGATCATTCTCCAGGTACACACAGATCATTCTCCAGGTACACACAGATCATTCTCCGGGTACACACAGATCATTCTCTGGGTACACACAGATCATTCTCCGGGTACACACAGATCATTCTCCGGGTACACACAGATCATTCTCCGGGTACACACAGATCATTCTCCGGGTACACACAGATCATTCTCCGGGTTCACACAGATCGTTCTCCAGGTTCACACAGATCGTTCTCCAGGTACACACAGATCATTCTCCAGGTTCACACAGATCATTATCCGGGTACACACAGATCATTCTCCGGGTTCACACAGATCGTTCTCCAGGTACACACAGATCATTCTCCAGGTACACACAGATCGTTTTCCAGGTACACAGATCGTTCTCCAGGTACACACATGGAACACATACACACAGAGACACACAATATATAGATACAGTGCATTTGGGAAAGTATTCAGACCCCTTTACTCTTTCCACATTTTGTTTTATTCTAAAATTGTTTTTTTTTTCTTTCACCCTTATCAATCTATACACAATACCCCATAATGACAAAAACAAAAATGCTTTTTAGAAATGTTTGCACATTTTTAAAATATATATATATATATATATATATATATATATATATACATTTACGTAAGTATTCAGACCCTTTATTACGTACTGAAGCACCTTTGGCAGCGATTACAGCCTTGAGTCTTTTTGAGTTTGACGCTACGAGCTTGGCACACCTGTATTGTTTGATGGGGAGCGTCGCTGCACAGCTAATTTCAGGTCTCTGTAGAGATTTTCAATTGGGTTCAAGTCCAGGCTCTGGCTGGGCCACTCAAGGACATTCAGAGACTTGTCCTGAAGCCACTCTTGCGTTGTCTGGCCTGTGTTCTTAGGGTCGCTGTCCTTTTGGAAGGTGAACTTTCGCCCTAGTCTGAGGTCCTGAGTGCTCTCGAGCAGGTTTTCATCAAGGATCTCTCTGTACTTGGCTCCATTTATCTTTTACTTGATCCTGACTAGTCTCCAAGTCCTTGCCACTGAAAAACATTCCCACAGCATGATGCTGCCACCACCATGCTTCACCGTAGGGATGGTGCCAGGTTTCCTCCAGACGTGACGCTTGGCATTCAGGCCAAAGAGTTCCAAAGAGAGAATCTTGTTTCTCATGGTGTGGAGACCTTTAGATGGCTTTTGGCAAACTCCAAGTGGGCTGTCATGTGCCTTTTACTGAGGAGTGGCTTCCGTCTGGCCACTCTACCATAAAGGCCTGATTGGTGGAGTGCTGCAGAGATGGTTGTCCTTCTGGAAGGTTCTCCCATCTCCACAGAGGAACTGGAGCTCTGTCAGAGTGACCATTGGGTTCTTGGTAACCTCCCTGACCAAGGCCCTTCTCCCCCGATTGCTCAGTTTACCCAGGCGGCCAGCTCTAGGAAGAGTCTTGGTGGTTCCAAACTTCTTCCATTTAAGAATGATTGAGGCCACTGTGTTCTTGAGGACCTTCAATGCTGTAAAAATGTTTTGGTACCCTTCCCCAGATCTGTGCCTCAACACAATCCTGTCTCTGAGCTCTATGGACAATTCCTTCGACCTCATGGCTTGGTTTTTGCTCTGACATGCACTTTCAACTGTGAGACCTTATATAGACAGGTGTGTGCCTTTCCAAATCATGTCCAATCAATTCTATGTACCACAGGTGGACTCCAATCAAGTTGTAGAAACATCTCAAGGATGATCAATGGAAACAGGATGCACCTGAGCTCAATTTCGAGTCTCATAGCAAAGGGTCTGAATACTTATGTAAATAAGGTATTTCTGTTTTTTATTAATACATTTGCAAAAAAAATTGAAAAAACTATTTTCACTTTGTCATTATGGGTTATCGTGTGATTGATGAGGAAAAAATATGTAATACATTTTAGAACAAGGCTGTAACAAAATGTTTTTTTTTTTTAAATCAAGGAGTCTCAATACTTTCCAAATGCACCCACGCCTGCTCCCGCTTCTCCTCTCTGGCGCTCAAGGGCCCTTCATTACGGACACCTGTCACAATCATTACACGCATCAGCGCTCATTGGACTCACCTGGACTCCATTACTTTGTTGATTGCCCCTCTATATCTGTCTGGTCCTCAGTTGGTTCCCCATGTCAGCATTATTGTCTTCATGTCGTTTTGTTCTCCCTGTCCAGACACTGTTCTTGTTTGTTTTTGTGTCCGTTGTCCATTAAATGTTCACTCCCTGTACTTGCTTCTTGTCGCCAGCATCGGTCCTTACAGTATACACACACACACACACACACACAGTACACACATCTCTGTATGGTCAAATGAAATATCAGTTATCAAACGTGATATCACTCAATGTAACCACATTGTTTTTTAATTTCCTATTATTTTACATCCATCAAATAAATGTTTCCTGATAAGAGATGTAAATAAAATCATACATTTTTCAAATATACATTCTTGAAAAACCTGTATGTGTCTGTGTTTAGCAGTGTGTGTGTGTGTGTGTGTACCTAATGTGTACCGTATGTGTGTGCTTTGGTAGATCCTGCCGTGCGTGTGCGTGTGCGCGTGCACACTACCGTCCGGACACTGTGTGGTTATCAGCTTGTTGCAGCCGGTTGGCAGTTTGGTCAGATAATCCCAGGCCTTTATGTTAATGCTGCTTTATCAGTCCGGCTCCAGCAGCCTCAGCACTGGACTGTTAGACTGGACTGTCAGACTGGACTGTTAGACTGGACTGTTAGACTGGACTGTCAGACTGGACTGTTAGACTGGACTGTCAGCACTGGACTGTCAGCACTGGACTGTTAGACTGGACTGTTAGACTGGACTGTCAGACTGGACCGTCAGACTGGACTGTTAGACTGGACTGTTAGACTGGACTGTCAGACTGGACTGTTAGACTGGACTGTTAGACTGGACTGTTAGACTGGACAGTCAGACTGGACAGTCAGACTGGACTGTCAGACTGGACCGTCAGACTGGACTGTTAGACTGGGCTGTTAGACTGGGCTGTTAGACGGGACTGTTAGACTGGACTGTTAGACTGGACTGTTAGACTGGGTTGTTAGACTGGGTTGTTAGACTGGACTGTTAGACTGGACTGTTAGACTGGGTTGTTAGACTGGGTTGTTAGACTGGGTTGTTAGACTGGGTTGTTAGACTGGGTTGTTAGACTGGGTTGTTAGACTGGGCTGTTAGACTGGGCTGTTAGACTGGGCTGTTAGACTGGGCTGTTAGACGGGACTGTTAGCCTAGACTAGCTGCCTGGTGCTGATTACACCAAACACACACGCCACCCAGGACACCCAGCAATTACTCTCTGACACGATCTCTCTCTGCCCCCTCTCTCGTTCTCGTTCACAACTTTGGTCTCTCTCTACCTTCTCTCTCTTTTGCTGTCTCTTTCCTCTATCCATCTCTCTCTCTCTCTCTCTCTCTACCTACCTCTGGCTTTACATACGTCATTGATCATACACTCTTATCCAGACTCACTCTGGCTTTCAAGTGGCGCAGCTGTCTAAGGCACTGCATCTCAGTGCTAGAGGTGTCACTACAGACCCTGGTTCGATTCCAGGCTGTATAATTACCGGCTGTGATTGGGAGTCCCATAGGGGGGCGCACCATTGGCCCAGTGTCGTCCGGGTTAGGGTTTGGCCGGGGTAGGGCATCGTTGTAAATTAGAATTTGTTCTTAACTGACTTGCCTAGTTAAATAAAGGTTCAGTAGTGAGTTCATACATTTTTTAAAAACTTTTTCTCTCCCTCTCGCTCTCTTTTCAACTCTCTTCTACTCTCTCTCTCACTCTCTTTTCAACTCTCTTCTACTCTCTCTCCCTCTCGCTCTCTTTTCAACTCTCTTCTACTCTCTCTCTCACTCTCTTTTCAACTCTCTTCTACTCTCTCTCCCTCTCGCTCTCTTTTCAAATCTCTTCTACTCTCTCTCCCTCTCTTTTCAACTCTCTTCTACTCTCTCTCCCTCTTTTCAAATCTCTTCTACTCTCTCCCTCTCACTCTCTTTTCATATCTCTTCTACTCTCTCTCCCTCTCACTCTCTTTTCAACTCTCTTCTACTCTCTCTCCCTCTCGCTCTCTTTTCATATCTCTTCTACTCTCTCTCTCTCTCTCTTCAACTCTCTTCTACTCTCTCTCCCTCTCTTTTCAAATCTCGTCTACTCTCTCTCCCTCTTTTCAACTCTCTTCTACTCTCTCTCTCTTTTCAACTCTCTTCTACTCTCTATCCCTCTCTTTTCAAGTCTCTTCTACTCTCTATCCCTCTCTTTTCAACTCTCTTCTACTCTCTATCCCTCTCTTTTCAACTCTCTTCTACTCTCTATCCCTCTCTTTTCAACTCTCTTCTACTCTCTATCCCTCTCTTTTCAACTCTCTTCTACTCTCTATCCCTCTCTTTTCAACTCTCTTCTACTCTCTATCCCTCTCTTTTCAACTCTCTTCTACTCTCTCTCCCTCTCTTTTCAACTCTCTTCTACTCTCTATCCCTCTCTTTTCAACTCTCTTCTACTCTCTATCCCTCTCTTTTCAACTCTCTTCTACTCTCTATCCCTCTCTTTTCAACTCTCTTCTACTCTCTATCCCTCTCTTTTCAACTCTCTTCTACTCTCTATCCCTCTCTTTTCAACTCTCTTCTACTCTCTCTCCCTCTCGCTCTCTTTTCAAATCTCTTCTACTCTCTCTCTCTCTCTCTTCAACTCTCTTCTACTCTCTCTCCCTCTCTTTTCAAATCTCGTCTACTCTCTCTCCCTCTCTCTTTCAACTCTCTTCTACTCTCTCTCTCTTTTCAACTCTCTTCTACTCTCTATCCCTCTCTTTTCAAGTCTCTTCTACTCTCTATCCCTCTCTTTTCAACTCTCTTCTACTCTCTATCCCTCTCTTTTCAACTCTCTTCTACTCTCTATCCCTCTCTTTTCAAGTCTCTTCTACTCTCTATCCCTCTCTTTTCAACTCTCTTCTACTCTCTCTCCCTCTCTTTTCAACTCTCTTCTACTCTCTCTCCCTCTCGCTCTCTTTTCAAATCTCGTCTACTCTCTCTCCCTCTCTTTTCAACTCTCTTCTACTCTCCCTCTCTTTTCAAATCTCTTCTACTCTCTCTCTCTCGCTCTCTTTTCAACACTCTTCTACTCTCTCTCTCTCACTCTCTTTAACACTCTTCTACTCTCTCTCTCACTCTCTTTTCATATCTCTTCTACTCTCTCTCTCTCTCACTCTCTCTTCAACTCTCTTCTACTCTCTCTCCCTCTCTCTTCAACTCTCTTCTACTCTCTCTCCCTCTCTTTTCAAATCTCGTCTACTCTCTCTCCCTCTCTTTTCAACTCTCTTCTACTCTCTCTCTCTTTTCAACTCTCTTCTACTCTCTATCCCTCTCTTTTCAAGTCTCTTCTACTCTCTATCCCTCTCTTTTCAACTCTCTTCTACTCTCTATCCCTCTCTTTTCAACTCTCTTCTACTCTCTATCCCTCTCTTTTCAACTCTCTTCTACTCTCTCTCCCTCTCTTTTCAACTCTCTTCTACTCTCTCTCCCTCTCGCTCTCTTTTCAACTCTCTTCTACTCTCTCTCTCTCTTTTCAACTCTCTTCTACTCTCTTTCCCTCTCCCTCTCTTTTCAACTCTCTTCTACTCTCTCCCTCTCTTTTCAACTCTCTTCTACTCTCTCTCCCTCTCTCTTTTCAGCTCTTGGCTCTGTGTTCCCCCCTCTCTCTCTCTCTCTCTCTCTCTCTCCCTCTGAACACTGGTTTGGCTCTGTGTTCCCCCTCTCTCTCTCTCTCTCTCTCTCCTCTAATCACTGGTTTGGCTCTGTGTTCCCCCTCTCTCTCTCTCTCTCTCTCTCTCTCTCTCTCTAAACACTGGTTTGGCTCTGTGTTTCCCTCCCCCCCTCTCTCCTTCTCTCTCCTCTAAACACTGGTTTGGCTCTGTGTTCCCCCTCTCTCTCTCTCTCTCTCTCTCTCTCTCTCTCTCCTCTAAACACTGGTTTGGCTCTGTGTTTCCCTCCCCCCTCTCTCCTTCTCTCTC